>NW_023270415.1:29513544-29623504 GCF_011800145.1 Mirounga leonina | reverse complement strand
AAAAAAAAAAGTCCTGTCAGACTGCTTCACTTACCTTGGAGTTTACACACACACACCTCCATCTCTTTACATTTGGGGGGGGTTAAAATTTTAATTCTTAAAATTTTACTTTTATTTTCATTTTTTGACATACAAAAAGGTGTATGGAATGAATGTATACAACCTGATGAGCTTGGAGACCAGGACGCATCTTTGAAATCATCGCCACAATCTATGCCTTTAACCTTGCTATCACGTCCGAAAGTTTCCTTCTGCCCTCTTATTTATTATTATGAGTTTTACTTTATACTCCTTATTTTTGATTAAAAAATAATAGGCCTTCTCATCGCTAGCAATTGATTATGGCACATGGGAAGATTGATATTATACTTGGAATCTTGGAATATTCATATATTCATAAACTATGTACATTTTCGGTTCTACGCTTTGGCTTATAGGCTCTTTTTCAAAATTATCTTTCCATCCCAAATAGTGGAATATATAAAGCATAAAAATATATATGTATACATCTGAGTTATGCTTAGATTATTCGGTATAAGTAGCTATACGAATTTGGGGAAATTCTGAGAGACTTGAAAAACTAGATGCGCAATAAAATAGACATTTAATTAGCTGTTAATTAGAGAAACCAATGTACAATAGCCTGTAAAAATTGTTCATTGTTCAAACCCCCAATGTGCAAAACTGCAGTTTATGTGCCAGGCCCTTGCACAGCAGAGGTTCTGAGTAATTTTCCTCCAACTGATGCCCATGGCTCTCCATCTGTCGATACATTACTGTCTGAATTTCTATAGGGAAGGCATATTTTTAAAATCCTTTCTTCCTTTTTGCATTTCACTGTGATTTTCTACTGAAGTGATGTTAATTTCAGTCCCGGCAAATTGTTGTCCCCAGCCTGTTAGGAATGGGGGGGGGCACTTCTGCAGGTACTTTTTCTGATTATCATAAATTATGAGGTGATATGGACGAGGTAAAGTCAGATCAGTATGACCAAGAAAGCTAGGGAGGGAATCAAATGTTTTTTTAATGGAATAAAGGATAAGCTAGGCATCTTGATTTCCAGGCTGTTAAGAGTAAGGAATCCACAGAAAAAAATTCAGTGAAAATGATAGAGATCACACACATTACTTTCTCATCAATGAGAGTATCTCCTAATGACCAACATTTTGGTGAAAATTCAGAGATGAGCAAAGCCAAAAAAGAGTTTGGGTTACTGATTTGCAAATAAAGACGAGAGCAACCAAATCCAGATACCTAAAGCACAACTAAGTGAAGGAGGAGCTAAAGGAAATCAAAATATAATCTGAAGACTTCTGGGTTCCAAGAGAAAGAAGTATTTTTTCACAAGGAAATTGGAAATTGAGGCAGGTATAGGAAAATTGAAAATAAAAAAGTCTGTAATTGAAAAAGGGAAGAAGTTTTGGGGGAAAATACAATCCTAGAAGTAAGAGTAGAAATTTTTACATACCCATATTTAAACTTAAAGTACAATTTTTAGGAGTGCCTGGGTGGCTCAGTCGGTTGAGCATCTGACTCTTGATTTCAGCACAGGTCATGATCTCAGTGTTGTGAGATTGAGCCCAGTGTGGGGCTCCGTGCTGAGCGTGGAGCCTGCTTATGATTCTCTCTCTCATCCCTTTGTCCCTCCCCCTGCTCACACAGGCTCTCTTTTTCTCTAAATAATAATAATAAAATAAAGTACACATTTCAGAAATCAAATCTCAGCCCAGTCAAGTGTGTTAGGGTTTATTGGACAGGATGTACATACATAAAACAATCTTATATACAAAGAATTGGTGTTTAATCGACACACAATCTCCCTCTTTCATTCCCTTCATGTGACTCCCACGTCTTTTACTCCTACTTACAACAGGCATGATCCTTGCAAAGAACCCTGTAATCCTGTGATGAGATGCTACGTAGTGTTAGTTTTTAATGCCAAGTTGGTTCTTTCTCTCTCGCTCTCTTCTCCAGCATTTTACATTATCCCCCCCGCCCCATCCACCCATTTTACAGAACATAAATTATAATCTGCCCAAGATCACACAATAAATACATGTCAGAGTCAGGATTCAACCCCAAAACTTGTTGCTCCGGTTTTTTTTTTAATTTCAGAATATGCATAATATCTGCTATAATATGCCGCCACCTCTCAACATGGGGCTACTTTACCTGCTTTACCTCATAGGGTACAAATACCTGGTTAGGTGTAAGTCCACCTTGTACCCTACGCAGTTTGGGGGCTCCAACCGCACCATAGTTTTTCTGAATGTCTCCCCCTGCCCAAGCTGTGCTCAACTTACTTGGTCACGCACGGCGACCTGGATTAGGTCCACCTCCTTTGAGCAGCCGTAGGGTCCTGTACGGAGTTGTCATGGCCCTGATTACGTGATGCTGTAGGATATTAACGAGTGTAATATATTGTGTTTGAGATATATATATATATATATATCATCATTATGTCCTGCTTCCCCTACTTGGGGCAGAAATGATGTCATTCCACACGGTGTCCCATCGTCCCTGATTACTAGGAACTCCAGGCTTCCTCAGCCTTGGCCTCTGACTGTGAACCTGAGTGCCACGGACGCACACGTGTGTAGAGAGGGGTAACCCTGGTTACTATCGCCTTGCTGCTGATGCCGGAACTGAGGCTGGATGACCCCTCACACTGAGGCTGATGGCTCCAGAGTTGCCTCCACGTGGCTGTGGCCTCCACCGTGACCACTGAAGCCAAAGGGCCGATGTGGCTGATGAAGTCTGACAAGTGTGGGGCAAGGATGCTGGGGCTGAGCTTCCTGCTCAGCTGCAGTAACCACCACCCGTGCAGAGCAAGGCAATGTTTCCTTGACATGGGCAGGTGGGATGCTACTTCCCTCAGTGTCTCAGTGAGCCACATTGGCTAGGGATCCTGGCATTACAGAATTTTCAATGCAGCTCTTAGGGGGCACATGGGGAAGGGGTTCCATGGACAGCTGCAGAGCCAAACCCCCATCCCATTTCTGATCCCAACTTTTGGGTGCAGAGGCCACCATACAACCCCCCCACCCCCCGCCGCCCCACCTCAGGGGCTTCCTGGCAGCCCCATTTCCTGCATCAAACAAAGTTTAAGGCATTTGAAATAAAAAGGAAAGGGGTCAAGCTCTTGATCCCATTCTTCCCCGGCTAAAATGTCTTCTTGCCCTAGTCATCTCCCCACCTGTCTTCACCGTGAGCTCATTGAGGCCTCTCTTCACACTGATCTCCCCAGTCCTGCCACAGCGCATGGATGACCCAGAGTAAATTCAGGAGTATTTACTAAATCGGCATCATTTCCCTTCTGGTTTCTCTACATTTCTTATAAAAACTTTTATTTTTTTTAAAGATTTTATTTATTTATTTGACAGAGAGAGACACAGTGAGAGAGGGAACACAAGCAAGGGGGAGAGGGAGAGGGAGAAGCAGGCTTCCCGCAGAGGAGAGAGCCCAATATGGGACTCGATCCCAGGACCCTGGGACCATGACCTGAGCTGAAGGCAGTTGCTTAACAACTGAGCCACCCAGGCGCCCTCTACATTTCTCTAATCTACTGTTTAAAGTCTTTAATTTCCTTTTTGAGTCAACATCTTTTAGCCACGTTGGGGGAGAAATGAGAAACTATAGTATAAGGCGTCTAGTCCCTGAAGATGCTAGGATTGAGGTGGCCAGCCTGGGATGGTTCTGGGGTGCCTAGGATCTCCAGAGCACCCTGGGCCGGCTTTAGAACAAGTAATAGAAAACAAATTGCTGTTTAAAATTTCAGCTGTAGTAAAGCTGAAATTAAATGGAATATTATATGTTCCTGAAATGGCCTAAAATGCCATTAAAACGTAGAAACATTTGAGGATATTAATCTGCCAGGAACAGAGAGGTGTGATTTGTACTAGCATTATAAGATGCAGGGAGAGCACTTATTTCGGTTGCTTGACGATTCTCTTCAACTTCCGAGTCCTCCTGCTTCTTGCCCTCCTCCTGCCCTTCCTCCTCTCCTCTTCCTGTCCAGCTGCCGCAGAGCAGGCTGAGGAGCTGTCCTAGGCCTTCCGTGGGTTCGTATCATTGCCTTGTATCCTGGTGCAGTCAAGAGTAGTGTTGATTTATACTATTCCTTCAAGATCATGTTTTTGTTTTTGCTTAAAGCACAGAAATACCTAAGCGCTGAAGTAATAGGTACAAGGTGGAAAGGAGATTGTCTAACAGTGTGCTACCATTGCAGTAAGCACCCCCAGGGCAGCCTTTCCTGCATCCACCCTTTTCTGCAGAGTTGCTGAGGGTGCTACATACACCCAAAGGGAACACCTTATCTGCCCCGAAGGAGCTAGACAGACCACAGTTATGTGCCTGGCATAGTTGAATAACTATGAGGCAACATACTGTCATGAGTCAAACATGTGGATTAAATACTGAGAGACCTGGGCCTGCAGAGAAAGGAGCAACCCTGTGGGCTGGCGGGGTCAGGGAATGTCTCCAAGGACAGGGAAATTAGTGGGCATTTGACAGGATGGGGAAGGTCTGAGTGGTTGGCACAAATCATGTGAGAGAAGATGTGGGGGGTGAGACTCAAACACACCATCAAGAAAGACCTACTGTGGCCTCATTCTGGAGAAGGTACCCATTCTAGGGAGTGCACTGAGTATTCTGAAGGTGGCAAACTCAGCAGGTTGTTAGATATTAAAGGCTCATAGGAGAAATGGTTAGAAAGGTAGATTAAAGCCAGTTTGCTGAGGGCCTTGAATGCCAAGCAAAAAAGTTTGGAATTTATCCCAAGGGCCAGAGTTTCCCCCAAGTTTGCTGTCCCACTGGTGTGCCCCACAGTCAGGGAGGATGTGGGTGCTTGGACATCCCAGTGTCCAAACACATTTATCCCCATCTCCACACAAATAGCATAGTGTATGTTTGCGGTGACTTGGAAATGTTTGGCTGGCACTGCCCCATGGACAATGCCTCGCTGAAGATATTTGGGCACTTGTGTGATATTTTGAGTTATAATTTTATTTTCCTCCCCAACTGGACTGTAAACTTCTCCAAAACAGGAACTCTGTTACCTTTCTTCTGTTGTCCCCACTTTGCTGTGTCAGGAGTAAATGCTCAAGAAATTCTTGATTATTTGATTAAGTGAATATTATGGCTTTAAAAAACTAAACATCACTAGGAGTTCCTGGGTGGCTCAGTCAGTTAAGTGTCCCAACTCTTGAGCTCAGCTCAAGTCTTAATCTCAGAGTTGTGAGTTCAAACCCAGTGTTGAAAAATAAACAAACAGACAAACCAAACATCACAAATCACCTATTAGGAATGACTATTCTTCCTGCTTCCAGGAAGGCCTAGAAATCATACAATTCCAGGACGCCTGCATGGCTCAGTTGGTTAAGCGTCCACCTTCGGCTCAGGTCATGATCCCAGGGTTCTGGGATTGAGCCCCGCATCGGGCTCCCTGCTCAGTGGGAAGCCTGCTTCTCCCTCTGCCTGCCACTTCCCCTGCTTGTGCTCTCTCTCTCTCTGACAAATGAATAAAAAATTTTAAAAATAATAAAAAAAGAAATCATACAATTCCAAGTGGGAATAACTCTAAGTGGTGGGTCAGAAAAAAAAAAAAAATGCTTCAGAGGAACGTGAAAAGATTTATGCTGGTGGTCATGTTCAGAACTGTCAAGAAAGAAAAGATCAGACAGGCTCAAGAGGTGAATAATATGGAAGAACAAGTCTCTGGGTTAAGACTTGGACTTTTGCTCTTCAAGAATCAAGACTGACTAATTTGTATGGTAGAAACCTCCTGATCATAATTCTAGTACATTCTGTCAGGGCAACAAAAACTTCCCCCTTATTAATATTTCTTTATTCTTAGGTGGGGGTGGATTATGAAGTCCCACTTAAAGGTGAAGGAATATGACCACTCTGCAGTCCTTCAAAATGTTAAACATAAAGTTACCGTATGACCCAGTAATTCCATTGTTACGTATCTACCCAAGAAAAATTGAAACATACATCCACACAAAAATATGTGAATATTCATAGCATCCTTACGTATAATAGCCGAAAAGCGGAAACCACCCAAATGTCCACAAACTGGCAAATGGATAAGAGACGGTACATCCATACAATGGAACATTATTCAGCAGTAGAAAGGACTGAAGTACTGATACACACTACAGCTTGAAAGCGTGAACCATGTTAGTGAGCCAAGTCATTGGTAAGAGACCACATATTGTATGACTCCATTTCTATTAAATGTGTAGAACAGTCAGATTTATGGAGGGCGAGCAATTAATGATTGCCTAGGGCTGAGGGACGTGGGGGGAAATGGGGAGCGAATGGTAATGGGTGAGGAATTTCCTTTGGAGATGATGAAATGTTCTAAAATCAGATTATGGTGACAGTTACACAGCTCTGTGAATATACTCAAAGTCATGGAAAACAAGTTAAGATGCTGCTACAAATGAAAGGATCAGATCACAGTGAAGGAAGAGCTGTTCCTGCTCAGCAGGCAGGGGCTTTCCCCCGAGGATGGGCTTGTGTCCCCCTATTTCTCCCAATGAGAATCACGGTTGGGCAGGTGAAAGAGGGGGCAGGTGGAAAGTGCAACTAACCTTAGGGAGGAGGAGGATGAGCATCAGGTTAGTGTGGGAGAGAGGGAGGGGAGTAGAGTAATTTAGGGCTTGTTAGGGAAGGAAAGGGGTCTGGCAACAAACGGCAACCAACTCTCCTCTCCGTGGGTCTTGGTGGGCTGCCTAGTAGCCCACTTAGCGACCAGCTTTTCCTGGCGTGGACAGCTGCTAGACCGCCACCCTCTCTCCTTTCAAGGCCGGTGCGAACCACTTTCCTGTGCATCCGGTTTTCTGAATTCCGATTTGCAGGTCTAGGGATTGGATTTGGGAGCAAAGGTTTGCTCCTAAGCAGTAGAGGGCGCTGTTAGCACGTAGAGTCTGCGCTGACGGGCGCAGGAAGGCGGAGTAGTTGAGTGAGTCTGCAGGGCGTTAGAATCTGATGCTCTGAGACTGGAACAACATGCTTTGGATTTTAGAACACAGTTGCCACATTCTTGAAATAATGATTTGGCACACATGCCACTGCATTAAAATAAAACCAAACTCCAGCAGCACTGTTGATTCCTAGAGGGATGATTTATTTAGAGTGTCCGGATATTTCTTTCAACCAGTGAGAACTTACTGAATGCTTACTGCGTAGAGTACTTTGTACAGCTTAAAACTGTAAATTCAAGGAGAGACCCGAGTGCTGCTCTTGACAGATTTAAAAAATGAAGACCATATAATCCATATCCATATTCATCACTTGAACGCAGAATCCAGTAGAATTCAAGGACGCAGTGTTGTCATGAAACATCTGATAGAAAAGGAGGGAAAATTGTTGGCTTTTTCATCTCGTTTCCCTGCCAGCTAAACGGCGTGAAAGCATCATAGCCTCATTTATGTAGCGCCTACTGTGTGCCAGGCATTGCTCTAAATGCTTTACAACCTCGATATGAAGACGTGGTCTGTGGGCCAGCATCTCTGGCCTCCCTGGGAGATTGTTACACATGCAGAATCTCAGGGGGCACCCTGGAATCTGCATTTGAAAGAGATCTGTGTGCACATTAAAGTTTCAGAGGCACTCCTCTATCATGTATTGTCTTACTCAATATCCATAACCACCCTGCGACACAGGTGCTTTTATTATGTCCATTTTAAAGAGGGAAACTGAGGGGCTCCTGTTGTGGCTCAGTCGTTCTGCCTTCTGCTCGGGTCCTGATCCTAGGGTCCTGGGATCGATCCCCGCACCTGCTTCTCCCTCTCCTGCTCCCCCTGCTTTTGTGTGCTCTCTCTCTGTCAAATAAATGGGTAAAATCTTAAAAAAAATAAATAAAGAGGGAAACTGAGTCAAAGAGAAGTTAAATAACTTGACCAATACAAAGTTGGGATTTTTAACTCAGGCTCATGCTCTTATTCATATTGCTTAACTTTTTTTGTTCTTCATCTTCTCCCCTCAAATGCCTAAAGTGGACATAATAAACATGTCTACCTAATTTTTTTTTTAAGATTTTATTTATTTATTTGACAGAGAGAGCGCACAAGCAGGGCGAGCGACAGGCAGAGGGAGAGGGAGAAGCAGGCTCTCTGCTGAGCAGTCCTGATACAGGACTCGATCCCAGGACCCTGGGATCATGACCTGAACCAAAGGCAGACACTTAACTTTGACTGAGCCACCCAGGTGCCCTATAATTCAATTTTTGGACCAGCTTCATTGAGCTATAATTCACACACCATACAATTGACTCATTTAACACGAACAAGTCAATCGTTTTTACTATATTCATAAAACTGGACAACTAATGCTGCAGTCAATTTTAGAATATTTCTATTATCCCCAAAAGAAACCCTTCGCCCGTTAGCTCTATCTCTTGCCAATCCTCCCATTTCTCCCAGCCCTAGGCAAATACTAATCTACTTCGTTCTACACATTTGCTTATTACAGACATTTCAAATAAATGGAATCATATATGTGGTCTTTTGTGACTGACTTCTTTTACTTAGCACTTAGCATAATGTTCTCAGGGTTCATTAAAATTGTAGTATGTATCAGAGCTTTATTTCTTCTTATGGCCAAGTGATATTCCATTATTTGGATATGCCACATTTTGTGTATCCATTTATCACCTAATGGGTATTTGGATTGTTTCACTGTTTTGCTATTACAAATAATGCTGCTATGAATATTTGTGTGGATGTGTATTTTCATTTCTCTAGGAGTGGAATTGCTGGATCATATGATAACTTTGTTAAACTTCTTGAGGAATCGCCAAACTGTTTTCCAAAGTGTCTTTACCAGCCGTGTATGAGGGGTTTGATTTCTCCATATTCTCACCCACACTTGTTATTATCTGTCTTTTATTTATTTATTTATAAAAGATTTTATTCATTTATTTGAGAGAGCGAGAGAGAGAGAGAGCGAGTGGCATGAGGGGCAGAGGGAGAAGCAGACTCCCCGCTGAGCAGGGAGCCCAATACAGGGCTGATCCTGGGACTTCAGGATCACAACCTGAGTGGACGGCTGACGCCTAACCGACAGAGCCACCTAGGTGCCCCTCTGTCTTTTTTTAAAAGATTTTATTTATTTATTTATTTATTTATTTATTTATTTATTTATTTAAGGGCAAGCAAGAGCAGGGCACATGCGTGCAAGCAGGGGGAGGGGCAGAGAGGGAAGGAGAGAGAATCCCAAGCAGACTCTGTACCGAGTGCAGTCCAACATGGGGCTCAGTCTCACCACCCCAAGATCTTGACCTGAACCAAGCCAAAAGTTGGACGCTCAACCAACTGAGCCACCCAGGCGCCCCATCTGTCTTTTTGATTATGGACATCCTAGTAGGTATTAAATGGTAATTCATTGTGGTTTTGATTTGTGTTTTCCTGATGACTAGTGACATCAAGCACCTTTTCATGTCATTATGGGTCATTTTTATATCATCTTTGGAGAAATGTCTAGTCAGATATTTTGCCCATTTTTAAAATTGTTTTTTTTAAATTATTGAGTTATAAGAAGTTTTAAAAATAGATATATTCTAGATCCAAGTTTCTTATCTGATATATAATTTGCAAAAGTCTTCTCTCATTTTGTGTGTTGTTTTTTCCTTTCTTCATTTGTCCTTTGAAACACAAAAGTTTTTAATTTTGAAGGAGTCCTGTTTAGGGGCGCCTGGGTGGCTCAGCCGTTAAGCGTCTGCCTTCGGCTCAGGTCAAGATCCCAGGGTCCCGGGATCGAGCCCCACATCGGGCTCCCTGCTCGGTGGGAAGCCTGCTTCTCCCTCTCCCACTCCCCCTGCTTGTGTTCCCTCTCTCGCTGTGTCTCTCTCTGTCAAATAAATAAAATCTTAAAAAAAAAAAAAGGGCGCCTGGGTGGCTCAGTCATTAAGCGTCTGCCTTCGGCTCAGGTCATGATCCCAGGGTCCTGGGATTGAGCCCCGCATCAGGCTCCCTGCTCGATGGGAAGCCTGCTTCTCCCTCTCCCACTCCCCCTGCTTGTGTTCCCTCTCTCACTGTCTCTCTCTCTCTGTTAAAAAATAAATAAAATCTTAAAAAAAAAAAAAGTCCTGTTTATTTTTTGTTGTTGTTGCTTAGGCTTTTGGTGTCATATCTAAGAAATCATTGCCAAATCCAAGGTCATGGAGGTTTACTCTTAGGTTTTCTTCTAAGAATGTTATGGTTTCAGCTCTTATATTTAGATCTTTAATCCATTTTTAGTTAAATTTTGTATATGGCATGAAGTAGATATTTAACTTCATTCTTTTGCATGTGGATCTCTTCCTGTCTTAACCTCACTTGTTGAAAAGACTATCTTTTGCCCATTGAATAGTCTAGCACACTTGTCAAAAAAATCAGTTAACCATAGATACATGGGTTTATTTCTGGACTCCCAGTTGTATTCCTTTGAACTGTATATCTACCCCTATGCCAGAATCACACTGTCTTGATCACCATTACTTTATTAAGTTTTGAAATTGGGATGTGTGGGTCCTCCAACTTTTTTCTTCTTTTTCAGGATTGTTTTATAATTCATTTTTTAATTGGAAACATGCTTTTCTGTTCTATATACCAGGAAATATGTGAGGGGAACACGACAGGACTGGCCAGCCAGGAGAAAGATACACTTAGAGAAGAATTAACAATGTGATGGAGATTGTGATAGGACAATTAAAGATACTTATAAAAACGTAACAGGGAGACTTAGCCAAATCTGGGAATTATGAAAGATGGACTTATGAGACGAGGTTCAGACTGAGAGCTGGGCAGGAAGAGGAGATAACCAGGAAAAGAGATAATATGCCACATGCCAAGCCATTTCAAGGAATAGCTTTTGTGCAACCTGGGATGGGGGTACAGTTGTAAGAAGAGAACAAAGTTCAGAAAACCTTTAGCAGAGAGCACAAGAGTAGAGTGGTAAAAGTTGAGTCCAGAGAAGGATGCAAGGTAGGGCCTACTTTTGTCTCAAGGACAATGAAGAGCTTTTGTGGGCATTGAAAGAGTGATGGGAGGCATGGGGGGCATGATTGGTTTACTTGTGAAAGGATCACTAGCTCTATGGAGGAAAGTGGATAGAAGAGAGAAACACAAAGAAAGGAAAACCAGTTAGGGGGCTTTTGAAGTGAAAGATGATGTGATCCAGACTACAATAGTGGAGGCTGGGCGGTGGAAAAGAAAGTAGAAAGTGTGACACAGAGTCTATAGGACTCAGTGATTCCTCAGATGTGACGGATAAAGGGATAAAGGAGAGACAGGAATCAAAAGTAGCTCCTAAGTTGTCAAATTATGGAATTTGTGTATACTCGAGTATCATGTAGATATTGAATAAAGGTGAACCCCAATTAAAAAAAATAAAATGGGAAAGTGGAATATTTCCTTTTCTCAAAAATCCCTAACAAAGTTAAGTTGCCTGTAATTTGTGTGGTCTCTGAGTATTGGGGTTTTCGTGTTTTTAATAGATTGCTCTGGGGGCACCTGGGTGGCTCAGTCGGTTGAACATCTGACTCTTGGTTTCAGCTCAGGTCATGATCTCATGGGTCGTGAGTCTGCTTGAGATTCTCTCCCTCTCCCTCCCCCTCAACCCCTCCCCCTCCACCTGTGTGTACATGCCCACTCTCACGCGCTCTCTCTCTCAAATAAATAAATCAATAAATCTTCAAAAAAAAAAAAAAAAAGACCACTCTGTGTGATCTTTATTTTAAAAAAACCATGTGCAGCCAAGTGAGAGGTTGTGACTGCAGGAGCTCCTGGGCCCACAACAGACAGAACAACTTCTCTCCAACTACTCTCGCCTCTTCCCTGGATTGCCAGGACAGTTCCCTGATGGTCTTCCAGCTTCCAGCCTTGTCTTTCCCAACGGTCCCTTCTATCATTGTAGTGCAACCAGAATGATTTTTCAAACAGGCATATCTCAGCTTGTCACCTCCTTTGCATAAGACTTTTCAGTGGCTTCCCATTGCCGTTAAGACAAAATTCAGACCTTTGACGTAGTTTCATGGGTCTGCACAATCTGGTTCCTGTCTGCCTAGTTGCCCTCTTGCCACATCCTCCCTTACACTCCATGCTCTAGCCATGCTGAAGTGTCCTTGGTTCCTTCAATGTTCTGTGCGTGCTCTCTCCCTCTCTCCCTTGCCTCCTGGCTCTCTTTTACATCTTCTTTATTTGCCTTGCTACTGTGTCTACTTATCCTTCAGCTCTTGCCTTAGACATCACTTCCTCAGGAAAACTTCCTCCCCTCCCCCATTTTGAATCGGGGTTAGGAACCTTCCCCTGTGCAGAGGCCTTCTGTGCCTCATGTTAATCGACCTGATGGGACCCAGCTCTCTTTTGGCTTGGCTTGGTCCAAGGATAAATCATAGACTTTCAGAAAGAGTGAATGGACTGTGTTTTCTTCAAGTAGCTTTACAAGAATATTGATTTTCTCAGCTGTTGAGTGATAATGAGCTAGTACCTACTATATAGTTAGCTACTGGCGAGCATCTGCTCTTCAGTGACTTGATTTTGCCAAGAGACAATGAGCTTGAAGATAAGGTTTTGCGAATGCCGAGGAGATGAATAGGGTGTCGGGTCTTGCCCAACTCATACCCACTGGACAGAAGAATGGGCAGCCAATCCCCAGAGCTCTACTTCCTATTTATAGCCTGGGCAATTTTTAAAGCAGTTGTACCCAAACCTCCTTGTCAACAAGAGGGAATCATTTTTAGTAAACCATTCATACAATACCCTGCGCTGAGTATTGCTGCTTCCTGGCATTTCGTTCACCGTAAACTCCCTGAAAAATGGACTCCAAGGTAGATAAATGAGGAGAACTAAAACATGAAATTGTTACTTATAAACCAGTTAAAAGTGAAGCAACCATTTATGGCAAGCCATAAAAGTTGAGAAAGCTGAAAGCAAGAACAACTGAGCTCTAATGTTCCTTTCTGGTAATAATTACCCAGTAGGCCATTTATCTTTCTGGGTTACTTGTGCTTCAAGATAGTATTTGTAATGGAGGAACACCTGTCTTTATGGTTTCTTTAGAGGACAGGCATGCAGGGGCGCCTGGGTGGCTCAGTCGTTAAGCGTCTGCCTTCGGCTCAGGTCGTGATCCCAGGGTACTGGGATCGAGCCCCGCGTCGGGCTCCCTGCTCCGCGGGAAGCCTGCTTCTCCCCCTCCCACTCCCCCTGCTTGTGTTCCCTCTCTCGCTGTGTCTCTCTCTGTCAAATAAATAAATAAATAAAATGAAGACAGGCATGCATCCAGCTTCTCCAAATCTCGTCATCAGTCAATACACAATGGGCTTAAAAAATAAGGAAGTAGGAGAAGGGGAAGGAGGGTGGAAACATAGAACTCACTGGAAAGCCAGAGGACCTCCTCAAGAAGCTCGCCTCTTTGATCTTAGCACTGCACAAACTGTGCTTGTGCAGTCCCAGCTCCATATAATCATCCACTAATGGCGCTCTAACAGGAGCACATGCTGTTTCGCCTCAACCAGATTCCCAAACCCAAAGTCAAAAGCAGAGGCCAGAAAAATTCAAAGCCAAATAATCCAATAATATTTGTTTTCCAGGTGATGGCAAATGGGGTAGAGCAATATTCATGATAGAACATCCATATTTAAGAAGATCTCATTGGGGGCGCCTGGGTGGCTCAGTTGGTTAAGCGACTGCCTTCGGCTCAGGTCATGATCCTGGAGTCCCCGGATCGAGTCCCGCATCGGGCTCCCTGCTCAGCGGGGAGTCTGCTTCTCCCTCTGACCCTCCGCCCTCTCATGTGCTCTCTCTCTCTCTCATTCTGTCTCAAATAAATAAATAAAATCTTTAAAAAAAAAAAAAAAGATTTCATTGCTCCCTTGTAAGCACACACACACACACACACTTTTTCTTTGAGGGTCAAAGTCTGGACTGGGCTAGGCAGAGAGCTGGAAAGGATGAATAGATCCTAAAGGGAAAACTCACCACTAGGAGAGGAGGAGAAAAGACCAGTGGGCTGGCTTCTGTACTATGGTCTGTAGGGGGAAAGGGACAATTATTGGTCTGGATTTGGAACAAACTGGTGGCAAGCTTGAGCCTGAGGGAAAAGATTATTTTTTTTTTAAGATTTTATTTATTTATTTGAGAGAGAGAGAATGAGAAAGAGAGAGAGCATGATAGGGAGGAGGGTCAGAGGGAGAAGCAGACCTCCCCGCTGAGCAGGGAGCCTGACTTGGGACTCGATCCCAGGACTCCAAGATCATGACCTGAGCTGAAGGCAGACGCTTAACCCACTGAGCCACCAGGTGCCGGGAAAAGATTATTCAAGTGCATCTAAAAGCTGATTTCAGTGTGAAGAATCTTTTTTGTTTTTCTTTTTAAAAAGATTTATTTATCTATTTGGGGGGAGGGGTGCAGAGGAAGAGGGAGAGAGAAACCCAAGCAGACTCCATGCTGAGCACAGACCCCGACGTTGGGCTCGATTTCACGACCCTGAGGTCAGGACCTGAGCCGGAACCAAGAGTTGGACGCTCAACCAAATGAGCCCCCCAGGCACCCCAGGGTGGAAAATCTTTCACAGAAGTTGCGATGGAAAGGAGGAACTGGAGCGTGCAAAAGAATTAGCAGAAAGAGCATCAGCAGCAACCAGAGCTGGACAAGAGGCTGAGGCACAAGAGTCTGAGCCACATCCCTGAGGCTGCCTGGGTTTTAGGGGGCAGCTACACCAACTCAAGCTTAAACAGTAGCAACGAAGGCACAGGGATTCAAGGGCCATGAGCTTTGGGGCAGCCATCGTGATGTGGCCCAGCTCCACAAGAAGGTGAGCAGCTTCCATGACACTTGTGGAACAGGTTAGAGTGAATATGCTGAGTCCTTCCATATGTACCGTGAAGACACAACCAGGTGAAAGGCTGAACTCTTAAAGGCAGAACTTCCTAAATTTTTTCACATCTTGGCACTCATTAAATAACACATTTAGATAAACCGAAGATGCTACTCAATGCCAGAGATGGCCATCTTGGGAGCTCAGGCTGATTCAGATTCTGCTTGATTACCCTGAGGGCAGAGGAATTCAATATTGAGGTTAACCCATTTGGGGTACACTAGTTAGAAAATTCTTGCTTAATGCACCCAGTAAATTATCTTTGGGGAGACAACTATAAAATATCAGGGACATTCAGTACGGTCTAGACCCTAAAACTTGTTTAAACCTGTCTTCAGAAACTCTACTTACCCTGGAGATCATCATACTTTCTTAAATAATGGGCAAAAAAAAATTTTAACAGTGCAGCATCAGCCCTGTCCCCATATCCCAAGAACTTTCTAGGGTAGAATCATGGCTAATGATTAGAAAGTGAGAGGGAGCCTCTCCTCCTTAAAACTTGCCCTCTAGACCATTCTAAACAGCCAGATACAGAATCTGTCAGATGAAAAAAATCATCCACCAGAAGAACAATGAGCCCATTAAATATCTTTGAGTGATAACCTTCACTTTAACCAGCTTCTCCTTGGTCCCTAAGATTAGAAAAGAGAGCTGGAAACACCTATCATTTAAGAGAATCCTCCTGTGATTTTCCAGGGAAGGGAGGGGAGTCATTGTGGTAATAAAAGGGTAAAGGCAGTTGGTTTAGAAGTGGTGCCAATAATTTGGCTGCATACTTCTCTACTTCCTTCCCCTGTGCCATGTCATTTCAGAGTCTCCAAAAAGGTTCACCACCATTTGCTTCCTGAGCAAGTGCTTCCTGAGCAGGGTCAAAATCCTGGTCATTAGCTGAGCAGTCCCTCCCGCATGCCATCACCACCTTCTGTCTTGTGGCTTAGCATTGACAATTTGCCTAAAATCCAATTGGAGTCCATGGGTTTTATGGTAAGCAATTTTTTAATATAAATACCAGATAGAGTAACATGTCAATAACACTTTTTAAGGAAATCAAATATGTCATCTTCACAGTGGAATTTATGGCTCTGGAGAGACTTAGCCCTTGAGTTTATCGTCTCTTTAGAGGAAATTCTTTTGAGAGAATCTCAGAAACTGCTCCATGGGACTTGTTTTCATGGGAGGCCAAGAGAGCAGGTGGCTGAGCAGCTGGGAGAAGAATTCTTGTTTACAATGTGAACCCTCCATGGTTCACACTCCTCCATGCCCGGGTTCTGGCCGAATAGTATAAAGATGAATCATCAAAAAGAATATAGGAAAAACAAAGGGAGAAATGAAGCAATATAAAGAAGGGGACAGAAATTAAATAGATAAAGCCAATAATATTTAAAATGGGACCTATAAGAGACTAAAAAGAAAGTATATCAGATGGTTAGAGCTAATATTTCCAAATTCAGTTTTAAGAATTAAAAAATGAAATATTTTGGAAGGAAATTTTCCAATATCTTATAAATTTAAGCTATTCATATCTTTTGACCAAGAAATATACTTATTAGAATTTATCCTTCAGTAAGTCACATAAGTGTATAAAGATAAATGTATAAGGATATCCAAAGTATTACATTTTTAAAAAAGACTTTATTTCTAAGTAATCTCCACACCCAACACGGGGCTCGAACTTACAACCCCGAGATCAAGTTGCTTATTCCACTGACTGAGCCAGCCAGGTGCCCTCAAAGTATTACATTTAAAAATAAAAAATTAGGGGCACATGGGCTCAGTAGGTTAAGCGTCTGCCTTCGGCTCAGGTCATGATCCCAGGGTCCGGGGATTGAGCCCCGCATCGGGCTCCCGGCTCCCCAGTGGTCCTGCTTCTCTCTCTCCCATCCCCTCTGCTTGTGTTCCCTCTCTCGCTGTCAAAATAAAAATAAATAAAATATAAAATAAATAAATAAACAAAAAATAAAAAATTAGACACATCTAAATTCCTATAAAATTTATTGAGCACCAGTTAAGTCCCCTTGCTAAGGCTAACATCTTCATCCATGCCCAAGATCCCACCCCTTCTCACATTTTCAAGGACTTTGCTCCTGCTGTTATCCTCTCATACATCACCAATATTTCACTCTCAATTGGACTATTCCCATTCTTATAAAACATGATGTCATCATCATAATTTAGATAACAAAGAACCAAAACTCTTTCTTGACTTAGTCCTTTTCCAATTGCTACATCTCTCTGCTTAGCTTGAAAGTGTTTTGTCTCCCAGATAGTTCTTTTTTTAAGATTTTATTTATTTATTTGAGGGAGAGAGAGCAGGAGAGAGAACAGGCAGTGGGGAGGAGCAGAAGGAGAGAGAGAAGCAGGATGTGGGGCTTGATCCCAGGACTGCGGGATCATGACTTGAGCTAAAGGCAGACACTTAACCTACTGAGCCATCCAGGCACCCCTCTCCCAGATATTTCTATTTCCCCACCTTTCCTTTTCTCTTTAACACCCAACTCAAGTTTCTATCTCCATCACTCTCTGTAGGTCAAGGTTTCCACTGAACTCCATCTTTCCAGATCCTCTAACCATTCTTAGTCCTCATCCTACCCTATCAAAGGAGTTTGACTGAGGAGACTTATGAGACACATTCTTGTTATTTCTAAGAACTGCTCCTTCTTCACCACTTTCCTGTTCTTTCTCTCTTCTAAATGTTGGAAGCCCTTAGGTAAGGGCTCTCATCTAAGCCCTCTTCTCTTCTGTATTTGTATGCTCTTCCAAAATGACCTAACCCAGTCCCATGGCTTTAAATAACATCCGTATGTTGATGACTTCTAAATCTGTATCTCCAAACCCGATAATCCTCTCATCTCTCCTGGGAGAACTCAACCACCTACTCAACACCTCTACTTGGATGTCTAATAGGTCACATTCAGTATCAACATATCCAAATCAGAGTTCTCCAGTTTTTTTCCCCTTGTCTCTCTCAAAACTCATCACCTCAGCCAATGTCACCCCCAGCCATGCAAACGTTAAAGATGACACCTGCCAAAAGCCTAGAGTCATTCTTGATTTCTTTCTCCCTTAGTGTCACCCTTCCTCCCATTCAATCCATCAGCAGATCCCATGAGTTCAACATTCACTGTAAAACCCGAATCTGACCCTTCCTCACTATATTCCCAGAACCTCAGTGAGTTAGAGCTTCTCTCAAGAATAAATTCTTATCTGGTCACCCTTCTTTTGTTCTTGCTCCCCTATAATCCATTAGCTACTTAGCAGTCAGAGTGATCTGGTAACATCCTAGGTAAGTTCATATCACATCCCTGCTTAAAATCTTTTACGGCTTTCTGTTGCACCTAGAATAAATTATAAACCTCTTACGATGGCGCCTAGTGACTTCTACCAGTTACTATTCTCCCTTCCCGCTAGCTCCATTCCAAACTCCACTAGGCTTCTCTGGGTTCCTTGAACAAGCCAAGTTTGCTCCTCTCCCTGGCACTTAGCACCAGCTCTGCCCTCTACCTGGAATGTTCTTCCCCAGATCATTATGTGCTCCGACCTTCTTATTAGTTATCTGCTCCAGTTCAAATTCTTGAGGAGATACCCTTGTGACCAATGAGAATAAAACTTCTCCCATTATCCCCACCCTCTTACTGATTTTATTTTCCTTGTGGCACTTATCACTTATTTATTTACTTGTTTGCTTTCTTAATCCCCTTCTTACTCATGTATGCTAAGGTTGGAACATCATTTTTTTTTTTTAAGATTTATTTATTTATTTATTTGACAGAGAGAGACACAGCGAGAGAGGGAACACAAGCAGGGGGAGTGGGAGAGGGAGAAGCAGGCTTCCTGCCGAGCAGGGAGTCTGATGTGGGGCTCGATCCCAGGACCCTGGGATCATGACCTGAGCCAAAGGCAGACGCTTAACGACTGAGCCACCCAGGTGCCCCTGGAACATCATTTTTTTCACTGTGGCCTCTCTAGCACGTAGAACAAAGCCTGCTACACAGCAGGTGTTAGTATTTTTTGAATGAATGCTGGAAAAATTGTCACATTTTATATTTAACTAAGTGAAGGAAAAAGCAAGTTTTAGAATGGTATGTATAAAGTTCCAGTAATATTAATACTAATAAATATCTTAGTATATGTTTATATTTGTATGATACATAGGATTTGAATGAATCCATGGGAAAATTTTCAAGATTTATACTTTTATTAGGGTGCTCAGCTGGCTTATTCAGTAGAGCATGTGACTCTTAATCTCAGGGTTGTAAATTCCAGCCCCATGTTGGGTATAGAGATTACTTAAAAAATAAAATCTTTAAAAAAAAAAATAAATAAAATAAAATCTTTAAAAGGAGATGCGTATTTTTGTAAGATTATAACATTGTATAAGCTTAAGGTATATAATCTACTGATTTGATACATTTTTTTAAATAAAGATTTTATGTATTTGAGAGAGAGAATGAGATAGAGAGAGAGCATGAGAGGGGGGAGGGTCAGAGGGAGAAGCAGACTCCCTGCCAAGCAGGGAGCCCGATGCGGGACTCGATCCCAGGACTCCAGGATCACGACCCAAGCCGAAGGCAGTTGCTTAACCAACTGAGCCACCCAGGCGCCTTGATTTGATACATGTGTATACTGCAACTGGATACTGTATACTGCACTCTAGTGTTAGCTAACACCTCTATCACGCCATGTAATTATCGTGTGTGTGTGTGAAGAGAACATTTAAGGTCTAGTTTCTTAGCAACTTGGCAGTGTATAACACATTATTATTGATTATAATCACTACGCTGTGCATTAAGTTCTGGAAAACTTACTCATCCTCTAAGTGCAAGTTTGTACCCTTCAACCAACATCTCCCTAATTCCTCTACCCACCCCCTCTGCACCTGGCAACCACCATTCTGTTCTCTATTTCTACAAGTTTGGCTTTTTTGGATTCCACATATAAGTGATATCATAGAATAGTTGCCTTTCTCTGGTTGACTTATCTCACTTAACATAATGCCTTCAAGGTCAGGTTGTCACAAATGGCAGGATTTCCTTGTTTCTTACAGCTGCGTAATTTAATGTATACAAGTATATATATATAAAATCTGGTATGTGGTATATATACATAAAATACAATGTGATATATATATGATGGACATTTAGGCTGTTTTCTTTTTTCTTTTTTTTTTTTTTTAAGATTTTATTTATTTATTTGACAGAGAGAGACACAGCGAGAGAGGGAACACAAGCAGGGGGAGTGGGAGAGGGAGAAGCAGGCTTCCCGCCGAGCAGGGAGCCCGATGCGGGGCTCGATCCCAGGATCCTGGGATCATGACCCGAGCCAAAGGCAGACGCTTAACGACTGAGCCATCCAGGCGCCCTTTAGGTTGTTTTCATATCTTAGCTATTGTGAATAATGCTGCAATAAACACAAGAGTGCAGGTATCTTTTCAATATTCTGTTTTCATTTCCCATGATATATTCTTAAATGAAAAAAGGGAAAATTTTTAAATGATGTGTAAAATCAAGTACCATTTCTCTTACTATTGATGTCAATAAAATATTTTTACATATATATGTAAAGATACCCAGATCTAGAGAAATATACATCAATTATTAACAATGATTATCCCTGCAGATGGGATTTGGGGAAGTTTGCTTTCTACTTTATATATCTCAGCACAGTTTTAATTTTTACACTAACTATGAACTTGAATCTGAAAAAAAGATATATTAAAAATAAAGTCAAATAAAGTAGAAATATTTAGAATAATAAAGATACTGAAAGTCAATTAGGTAATTAAAACAGACGTTAAGTGATATAAAATTATGATGAAATTAAAATGCAGACTCATGGGTGGAGACAGAAAGAACAAAGTGGAGGAATAGGCCAGGTCTCCTGGGATCAGAGGGAGAGCCTCTGAGAACACCTAGGCTTGCCCAAGCCCTGTGCAGAAGAAAGGGCAAGGCCCGCGCCTAGTGCCTCTCTAACATAACCTGCATCAGAAGCCAGGTGCCGCTCTTGACTTTTAGGGTTCCACAGGTCCAACCTCGAACATATTTGGACAGGCAGAGGGCCCAACAGCAGCCTGTTTCCAGTACACTTTTGCTGCTGCCGTATGCCAAGGACCATGTGGGTCCCATTCCTTTCTGTGTCCAAGGTCCCTAATCCAGGGCCTGGCACATTATAAGCCAATGGGAAGTGCTTGCTGGGGAGGTCGGATAGCTTCTGAGAGAGAAGATGCACCAGCCACGCAGAGCTCAACCCGGGAAGTCTGTGAGACTTGCCTGGGGAGCCTTGGAAGCCCTACCCTCAGAAATTCTGGCTAAACTGATCTTGGATGGTGTCTAGACATCACCATTTTCAAGTAGGTTTTAGTTCTTTATTTTGACATCATTTTAAATGTACAGAAAAGTTAGCAAAATCCTATGAAAAGCGCTATATATCCTTCTCCCAGATTTGCCTATTGTTAGCATTTTACCACATATGCCATATGGCTCTCCTTCTCTACACTGCGCCCCCAACACACACACATGCAAACACACATATATTCCTTTTCCCCCCTTAATTAAGTTTTAGGCACAATGTTTCCGTACCCCTTACTACTTTGATGTGTATTTCTTAAGAAAGCAAGGATTATGGCTGTGGTGCCATCATCAAATCAGAAAATTAATAATGATTCGAAAGTGCCTCCTAATCCTCAGACCCTCATTCAAGTTCTGAATATTGTCCCCATAATTTTCATTATAGGTCCAGGATCCAGCCCCAGGTCATGTGTTGGGTTTAGTTATGACACCTCTTCAACTTCCTTCAATAAGTAACTGTTTTGCAGACCTTTCTTGCCTTTAATTAACCTGCCATTTTTGGGGAGCCTGGCTGGCTCAGTTGGTAAAGCATGTGACTCTCGATCTCAGGGTTGTGAGTTTGAGCCCCATGTTGAGTGTAGAGGTTACTTAAAAGTAAGTAAATCTAAAACCTGTCATTTTGTAAAGAGTATAGTCTAGTCATCATTTAATTATTCATTGGTTTGGGTTAGTCTGATATTTCTTCATGATTTACACACATTTGTAAAAAGAATACCATAGAAGTGATGCTGTGTTTTCCTCGTTGCATCATATGAGGGGCACATGATTTGTCTCAGGGAGAGGGGCAGGGAGAGAGGGAGAGAGAGAATCTCAAGCTGAGTGTGGAGCTCGATGTGGGGCTCAATTCCATGACCCTAAGATCATGACCTGAGCAGAAACCAAAAGCCGGATGCTCAACCGAATGAGCCACCCAGGCACCCTTTTTATTTTTTTTAAGGTAGGCTCCACACCCAAGGTGGAGCCCAACATGGGGCTTGAACTCATGACCCTGAGATCAAAAGTCGGACACTCAACCGACTGAGCCACCCAGGCACCCCAATTTGTCTCATTACTGATGATGACAACATTTATCACTTGTTCAGTGTGATGTTTGCCAAGTTTCTCCACTATAAAGCTAACTAATGAGTACTTTGTGTTTGCTAATTAATAAGTTATTAATAGGTACTTTGTAGGGATATATTTTAAGACTTTTACTATACGGTAGAACTTTCCTTTCTCCCCACTTATTTATATTGTGATGTGTTCATGTACTCCTAGTGTAGTCTGAACTTCAATCTGAACTATTATTATTCAATGTTCAAATTGTTTCAGAGTTTGCCAGTGGAAGCCCCTTTCAACTGACTCCCGTCTCCTGTGTTAGCTCTTCCTCACTCAGGCAAAACAAGATACTCCATGTTCATCTTGTATTTACCTTGTCCCAGATTTACATGTCCCAGCAAGACATTTCTCCAAGGAGCACTAGTTCCTTTTATTGGAGGAGGATATTTAGAAACCAAGATCTGGACGCTAAGTATGCTCATTACCACCAGGATGTCATTCCATCCAGAAACCTGGTAAGAGAAGCCTGTGTAGCAATCTGTTTTACTGCTAGATTTTTTCATTTTTCTCAAGGACACCCCCAAGATAGCTCTCTGAACCAGATATTTTTTAACCAGTTTACAGCCTTCTCCACCTTGCCCTCTGCCCAGGAGGCTGAATGGTATGGACTATAATAATGTGTTCTCAGGTCCTCTGTCACGCTCTTTGAGTTTCTGCCAGTGAAGAGTCCCAGTAAGAAAAGAGAAGAGGAAAGCAAAGTCAGGGTATTTATCCCCTTGCCTCCCTCCCTGCGAGGTCTCCTGGAGTTGGCTATGTCCCTCCACGAGGAGTCCTCACTTTTCTTGGGATCACTAACTCTTCTCCGTGTTCTCGGCAAATGATTCCTCCCCCCTTCAGGTGGTGAACCCCAGCTTCCAAATTCGTACCTTTTTAAATAAACCCTCTTCAAAGTACCTATGTTCAAATGGCCATCTGTTTCTCTTTGGGACTCTGACTCATACCTTTTGGGTAAGAATATGGATGTTCCTCAGTTGCTCTCCCTCTTTCCCAGTGATCCAGAAAAACAAGACTCTGTAAAGCTGCAACTCTGGTAATAAAGCCTTCCTGTTCTAGGGAGGGGTTGGCAGACTTCTCCCATAGGGCCAGATAGTAAATACTGTAAGTTTCGTTTACAGCCTCCCCATGCTGCCATAATATCATATAAGTAGCCACAGGCAACAGATAAACAAAGAACTTGACATTCAACTCCAGACATTCAAATAATGCTCCTACTGTATTATTCAGTAACGTGGTTGCTATAGGATTTTGTCAGACATTCCATAAAGTCTAGGAACACATTATTTGTAAGCTCCATTTTACAGACTGAAAAGCATTGAGGTTGATAGCTTGCCATAAATCCCATAGTTAGGCAGTGGGGTAGTAGAAGCGATCCTCTGATACCAACTTCTTTGTTCCCCTTATCATGCAGTTTCTTTGAGCAAGGTATTGTTAAAGCAATATGATTTTAGAGGATAATGGGTTAGTGAGTGAGATTTTTGAGGCTAACAGAATTTGAGGATTTACTGGAAATCATATCATCTACCGGTAGGCTTGATTCTAGACAGGCTGTATCACTATGGGATTGCATCTATTATGACAGTAAGACTCTAGGAATGAAAAGAAAAGAAAAGAAAAAGAAAAAGAAAAAAATGTGACATTTGAGTTTTTGCCTAATGGGGTTCTTCTGATACCACAGAGCTGCTAAATCAATCCATTTTGAAAGCTGTCTCACCTTTAAACTAGTTGTTGTTAACCAGTTCTAGTTATTGTTAACCAGTTCTAGTTATTGTTAACCAGTTTGAGTTGGGCTCTCTGTCTTGCAATTGAAAATATGCTAATAGACAGCCAGTGCTTCCCGCTGTTTATTGATTGAGAAGCCAAAAGAGAATATTTAGCAACCCCAAAGCTATTGAATGCGTAACACCACAGGTGTACTGTTATTTTCTCCTGCTTTTGCTTTCTGAAATGTTGTAAGCTTTTCAGGAATAAGTCAAAGTGTTTTTGCATATTTAGGAAAACTTGTTAAATATTTTTAATTACCCAAATATTATTTAGCTTGTGGTATACTCGAGTACATATGTTGTCTGAAAACTATTCAAACAGTAGAGTGAAAGGAGGTTATATAAAATTAGGCATTTTATCATTACCTCCTTTTTTTTTTTTCAAAACTAGTGGCGGGGCGCCTGGGTGGCTCAGTCGTTAAGCATCTGCTTTCTGCTCAGGTCATGGTCCCAGGGTCCTGGGATGGAGCCCCGCATCCGGCTCCCTGCTCAGCAGGAGGCCTGCTTCTCCCTCTCCCACTCCCCCTGCTTGTGTTCCCTCTCACTGTGTCTCTCTCTGTCAGATAAATAAATAAAATCTTTAAAAAAAACCCAAAACTAGTGGCTAGTTGTTTCAATGGTGAAATGCTAACTTTATTTACAAAATTAATTTGGAAGGGGACGATTGACAAGGTTTTTGGTTTGTTTGAAAGCAAAGCAATGACAATTTCTGCTGCAGGAACACTGTTAACTGTTGATTTCCAATAAGAAAAAAGTGGGCACTCCGGGAAGAAAATATTCCAAATGTTTTTCATACTTTGTCTAGTCTCTGAAGTTCTCTTTGTTCTGTTGGAATGCCTAAGTCAATGAATTCAGTATTGATTTATCTCAAAGGCCCAAGGCTTGAGGCTTTGAGGGACAATGAAAAGAACGAAAGAAACATTTCTCATAGACTGTATTAAGCCTCCAGGCAGAGAAAATATACAAGTGAAAAGCACATCAGAGACATCTTGGTTCCTTGTTAAAACATGTGGAAAATAACTCTATGGCCAGGGTGGAAAGGTATACTACTGATTAATGATGAAATTTATAATTTAACCAGGATTTCTTTTTTTTTTTAAGATTTTATTTTTAAGTAAGTAATCTCTACACCGAGTGTGGGGCTTGAACTCCCAACCCCGAGATCAAGAGTTGCATGCTCTAAGCCAGCCAGAAGCCCCTAACCAGGATTTCTTAATTTCACCAAGCAAACCTCGACTGCAGTATTGTGACCATAGCGGGTTTCCGCTGTGTCCCGCGTTCAGATCGCACATCTTGCCTGCTCTAATTGCACAGGGCCCAGCTTGCACGTGCTGGGCATTCAATAAATAGTTCATGACTGACTGGCTGGCTGAATTAATGGGAGAGTGCAAAACGAATGTAAGTATCTTTTTGATATAATTTTTACTTCCATGCTGCCCAGTTAAACATGTTAAATATTTTGGTTCCCTGTCTTCAATTACAAAAAAGAAGTAGGGTAGTAGAAAGTATTATGTTCCAAGAGTGCTGCAGTCATTTAATACTCTACTTGAAATAGTACATTACCTTCCCATCAAGAAAAATTTTAACATTTATTGAGTTCTTACTGTGTGCCAAGCAATGAGCTTTATTCTTTACATAAAATTTAAAAATTCATCTCCAGGGGCGCCTGGGTGGTTCAGTCGTTAAGCGTCTGCCTTCGGCTCAGGTCATGATCCCAGGGTCCTGGGATCGAGCCCCGCATCAGGCTCCCTGCTCAGCAGGAAGCCTGCTTCTCCCTCTCCCCCTCCCCCTGCTTGTGTTCCCTCTCTCGCTGGGTCTCTATCAAATAAGTAAATAAAATCTTTTAAAAAAAATAAATAAAAAATAAAAATTCATCTCCACAACAACTTTTTTTTTTTTTAAGATTTAATTTATTTATTTTTGAGAGAGAATGAGCAGAGGGTCGGGCAGGGGCAGAGGGAGAAGCAGACTCCCCGCTGAGCAGGGAGCCCGATGCGGGGCTGGATCCCAGGACCCTGGGATCATGACCTGAGCTGAAGGCAGATGCTTAACTGACTGAGCCACCCAGGAGCCCCACAACAACTTTCTAAGTAGGCAGTATTGTTTTTCTAATTTTACAGATGAGAAAAACTGTAAACTCTGTTGCCTCTTGAGTTGTACAAATTATACAAGCTTGCACAGAATGAAAACGAGGACATTAACAATCCTTTTACACTGGGTATTCACCCAAAGAATATGAAAGCACTAATTTGAAAAGATACATGCACCCCTAGGTTTATTGCGGCATTATTTACAATGGTCAAATTATGGAAGCAGCCCAAGTGTCCATCGACAGATGAATGGATAAAGATGATATGGTATATATATACAATGGAATATGACTCAGCCATAAAAAAAGAAGAGATCTTGGGCGCCTGGGTGGCTCAGTGGTTGGGCGACTGCCTTCGGCTCAGGTCATGATCCTGGAGTCCCGGGATCGAGTCCCGCATCGGGCTCCCTGCTCGGCGGGGAGTCTGCTTCTCCCTCTCACCCTCCCCTCTCTCATGTACTCTCTCTCATTCTCGCTCTCTCAAATGAATGGATGAATCTTTAAAAAAAAAAAGAAGAAGAGATCTTGCCATTTGTGACAACACTTGCCATTTGAGATAAATCAGTCCGAGAAAGACAAATACCATATGATCTCATTCATATGTGGAATTTAAGAAACAAAACAAATGAACAAATTAAAAAGAGAAAAACTAAAAACAGACTCTTAACTATAGAGAACAAACAGATGGTCACCAGAGGGGAGGTAGGGGTTGGTGGATGAAATAAGTAAAGGGGACTAAGAGTACATTTATCGTAATGAGCACTGAGTAATATGTAGAATTGTTGAATCACTATATTGTACACGAAACTAATATAATACTGTGTGTTAACTATACTGGAATTAAAAAAAAAAGAAATAAAACAGAGGCCATATTTAGGACTCTGCAAGTCATGTTGAAAATAGAAATAAAAAATAAAAGAAAAAGAAAAAAGATCTGGCTTTTAGATAATTTCCCCTAGCTGTCTCCACCTAACTTGCTTCCAATTCAATTCTTGAAGTCCTATTTCTATTTCACCTTCATGCTCAAGAGTCAGCTCTTCCTAAACTGAACAATCTTTCAATGTCCATTTTTTCATCATTAAATTACTAGAAGCCTCTAATGCACTTGGTTTGCTGGTATTTCCCTGCATCACCATTTCTTATTCATCCTATAATCTTTGGTTCAAGTGTCATCTCCTTCAAGAAATTTTTGTGTGTTATCTCTCCCTACTCTCTTAAAAAAATAATCCTTTTACAAAAAGATATTTTTTGTGACAATATTCCCTCTAATCTTTTAATATAACAAATACTTCTAATTCATTCCAAAACATTTCAATTATAATAGTTCAATTTGCGCGCTTTTCAGTTACAACAACTCTTCAGGAATACAATGTTTTTTACACAAGAAGATAACTCTTAGTTATTGCTCCATTAAAGATATTTTTATATTTGAAAGAGAGAGATAATTATTTGAACTTAAAAATAAATGAATACTCCATATTTGTTTAAACCATAACTATAAAAACTTAACTGTAGATATATATAAGATTTTTTAGTATGGAAATTAAATAAATCCCCATATACCTATCTCCCAGCTTCAAAAATTATCAAAACTTTCCAATCTGCAAATATTTTGAAATACTGTTAATAAAAAGGATGCCCATATAATTTATTATTCAAACCAGGACACTTCTGAGAGAGTGAGACGGGGTGTTATTAGTAATTCCACCAGGACAACAGGCATAAACCAAATCTGTACTTGGGAAACCAGGGCATGTAATCAGCCCTAGAACCAATTCACTTTTGTAATATTAAATGTATTTAAAAATACGCCCAGACGTAAGAATATATAAGACAATATAGTTCTGACGTGAAGGAAGACACACATCTCTTACTTCTTTGTTGTTTTTTTTTTAAAGATTTTATTTATTTATTTGACAGAGAGAGACACAGCGAGAGAGGGAGCACAAGCAAGGGGAGTGGGAGAAGGAGAAGCAGGCTTCCCGCTGAGCAGGCAGCTCCATGTGGGGCTCGATCCCAGGACCCTGGGATCATGACCTGAGCCGAAAGCAGACGCTTAACGACTGAACCACTCAGGCGCCCCCATGCATCTCTTGTTAAACAGTTTTCTTTACTCATCTTTGTTCTGGACTGAATGCATCGCCTCAACATTCGTATGTTGAAGCCCTACCTCCCAGTGTGATGATATTTAGAAGTAGGGCCTTTGGGAGCTCGTTAGGTCATGCGGGTAAAGCCTCACAACGGGATTTGTGTCTTCTAAGAAGAGCTACAGCTCTCTCTCTCCATCTCTCTTGCTTGCTCTTTCTGTCTCTCCATGCCATATGAGGATCAGTGGGAAGATTTTCATGAACCAGGAAGTAGGGCCTCCACGAGGAGCTGAACGGGCTGGCACCTTCAGCTGAGAGTTGTCAGCCTCCAGAACTGTGAGAAATAAATGTTGTTTAAGCCACTTAGTCTCTGATGTATTGTTACGCAGCCTGAGCAGACGAAGATAATTTGTATGGGCTGTGACTACTCTAGGCAGAATTAAATAAAACATGTATTTTTTAAAAATTTTTTTATTGTTATGTTAATCACCATACATTACATCATTAGTTTTTGATAATAAAACATGTATTTTAAGAGCACGTATTGGGCAATAAATGGATTCCTGTAATCTAGCAGCAATGTAGTAATGGGAGCTCTGTCGGGCGCAGCATCAGAGTGAATGGGAGGAGACAAACTCAATGTGCGGCTGGCGCCTGCCCGGGGCTAGTTGAACACGATCCCCAGCCCCTCCGAGGCCCCTTTTCTTCCTTCAGCCCATAAAATGGGGATAATAATAGGACCTATTTCACAGGGCGTTTATGAGGACAAGTGGCTAACGTGGGTAAAACACACGACCTGTCCCCTGACACGCATGAACGTTCAATGAAGGCTACCTTCTCTCTCGTCTTTCTTCTTCTTCTTCTTCTTCTTCTTCTCCTTCTTCTTCTTCTTCCTCTTCTTCTTCTTCTTCTTCTTCTTCTTCTTCTTCTTCTTTTTCTTCTTCTTCTTTTCTTCTTCTCCTTCTCCTTCTCCTTCTCCTTCTTCTTCTTCTTCTTCTCATCCCCTGTGCCGGCTCCTCCACCACACAGGGGCTGGCACAGCACACGCCTGGGTTGGTGACTTTACAGGGAAGCCGGAGGGAGGAGCCGGGGCTACTCCGGAGCCAAGACATTCACCGACACTCGTCACATACCAGGGACAGTGCGATGGCAGGCCGTTCCTTGTCCCTAGTCAGAGGGAGTCCAAAGCGTCGTGACTTGAGCATCTAAAATTACAACCTTATTTTCAGTCGAAGACTGGTGGGATCTGAATGTATCAATTCGAAGTAAAATAGGGGTGGGACGCCTGGGTGGCTCAGTGGGTTGGGCGTCTGCCTTCTGCGGGGGTCATGATCCCGGAGTCTGGGGATCGAGTCCCACATCAGGCTCCCTGCTCAGCATGGAGCCTGCTTCTCCCTCTCCCTCTGCTCCTACCCCCTGCTTACTCTCTCTCCCTCTCTCTCTCTCTCAAATTAATAAAATCTTTAAAAAAACAAGTAAAATAGGGGTATTATTCACCTCAGAGAATTGCTATGAGGAGCCAAGTAACTTACCTACAGGGCGTAGCACAGTTCAGTCTGGCTCACAGGCCTCAAAATGGTGGTTACCTTACAAATTACTTCTCCTGGAAAACCTCCTGAGAGGGCACAATGAATGGAGAAGAATTATACCAAAGGTTCTTTCTCTGTCACAGAGGAGGCAAATCTTCAACGCCCCACATCAGCCCATGGAGGATTCTTCCTGAGCAGCCAACATATTCTTTAATCTGCTCAAAGGAATAGGTTAATCACTTAAATTTAAAAGATCCATTCCTGGGGCACCTGGCTGGCTCAGTCGGTGGAATGTGTGGCTCTTGGTCTCGGGGTTGTGAGTTCAAGCCCCATGCTGGGCGTAGAGATTACTCAAAAAGTAAAATCTTAAAAAGATAAACAAATAAAAGATCCATTCTTGACCACATATCAACAGACCGAATAGCAAAAATGTTTTTAAAGAGAATTTCTTTTACAAGGTATGTACTGATTATGAAATTTCCACAGTTTATGGTTTTTGTCAGTAAAAAAAATTTTCTTAGTGAAATACCTCACAGATGTTTCATTTCTGGCAGTGACACATGAGAAAAATGATACCATTTTGTTCTTCACTCATTGTGTTCATGTACATAAGAGAAGAGTGCTTCACAAACCTGTAAGTGCTGCCATCCAGTCACTGATATGGACACAAATAAAGATAAATCTTCTCAAAGGAAATTATGTGAAGCCAGAGGCCCATTAGCTAATCCTTCTGGAACACTTTATTGTGGTCCTAGAGAGAAAGGACTGAAAGATGGACACTTAAGATCTGGCAACATGCAAGAGGTAATCACCCAAAGGAAGGCTGTTTGTTATGTCGCTCCTCTGTTTTTCAGTAGATAATATATTACCACTGAATTATATAAAGAGCGAAGCAAAAATTTTACCAGATACAAATACCTTAACAGAATTATGAATATAGAATTGCAGTGCGGATGTATATAAACAGAAGTGTCCTGTTGGAGTCAGGGCACTAATTGTTTTCAAAGCAATAAACATGGACAAACACAGACAAACTGGAGAAGAAAAGCAGCAGAGAGAGAGAGAGAGAAGCTTCAGATTCAACCAGATAAACAAATAATGGCCTCATTATATGTCCTGTACAGGATCAAGTACTTTCTCTTTCCCACACATGGCTTTCCCTGACCCGTTCTGGCCCTGAGATGTGGTGTTTTTCCAGATCCTCGCCCCCGGCCTCCCCACCCCCCACCCCCAGCCTCCCTGCCAACCACTGACTTTGACAGGAACTTGTGGTGGTTCTGGAGGGTCAGTTCCTCTCCCTGGTCTGGGGTTCAGTGTCCTGATTCCTTGAGTGACACGTGGTTTCAGAGCCCCAGGTCAAAGAGACACATTTTCACCCACATCTGCATGTACTTCGTGCATTTTCGAAGATGCATGTGCAATCTGAACATTCCTGAAACTGGAGTGGGAGCAGTGATTCGAGTTGTTCTCAAAGGTCGGAGGCCACTCAGCCAGCTCAGCACCTGACCAGTGGCCCCAGCAAGGCCAAGTCCTTTCTTCCCTCTTTTCCTCTCTTCCTCCTTCTCTCACTTCCTCCTGTCTTTTCTTCCATCTCTCCGTCCAAGAATATTCTCATCTAACTTTAGTTGCCGAGAGCAGCCTGAGATGAGAGGTCAGTTGCCTCGTGTGAGCAGTGACAAACAGCCCTAGGGACCTGATCACCTACAAATGTCTCGTGTTTGCTCCTTCTAAATTAAAAAAAAAAAATCAAAAGTGTTCAACAGAGGATTGAAATTGTGATCCTTTCATTCATACCCATGGAAACTGGCAGTGACTGCTGTTCTGTGGGACTTCCTTCTGCTTCTTTCCACCCGTAGGCCCCTTCTCCCGGTGCCCTTTCTCCTTTTCTCTCTCCTTTCCCTTTCTCAGCTTCTTTCCTTTTCCTGAGGTTCAGCAGTTGCTGAAACCTCAAATCCCTGTGTTTCTTCCTTTTCTCTTAAGGTTTCCTCCACATAAGATATAAATAGCATCAGCATTTTTACCAGAAAGAAAGCTGCTCTAAAATCCGGCAAAGCAAGCAATGAGAGGAGGTAATGTTTAAAGGACTTAGCATACTCATTATTGGGGGACTTGTTTATGTGTCCCTCTAAATTCCCATCTTAGTGAAACGTTTTCATCAATTTTTAGTGAGGAAAACCTGGATGATTTGTTTGAGCAGAACTCATATCCACAGCAGTTAGTATTGCTGGAATTCCTGTAAGTAGGCTCAACCTCCAAACTTTAAAAATTTAAAGCCAAGTTTCAACCCCAATCAATAGTTTTATGAGCTAATAGTAAATAAGATAGAATAACTGGAGTAAGTCAACAACTCCATTACAAAAGACTCACAAAAGAATTCCATATTTAGGGGCACCTGGGTGGCTCAGTCGGTTAAGTGTCTGCCTTCAACTCAGGTCCTGATCTCAGGGTCCTGGGATGGTGGCCCATGTCTGCTTAGTGGGGAGCTTCTCCCTGCTTCTCCCTCTGCCTCTGCAGCCCCCCCCCCCCCGCTTGTGCACTCTCTTGCGCTCTCTCTCTCTGTCAGATAAATAAATAAAATCTTTTAAAAAAATTCCGTATTTACTGAATGTGTTAAGTTCCCAGTGGGTGCAGCAATCCCCACTGGGCTTCAGTCTGACACATACACTTTTGTGCTTTTATACTGTTGGTCTTGGAAATTCCCTGAGGGACAAAATGCCCTGGTCTTTGTTTAATTCTCTGAACGACTGGTACAATGCCAGTTAGGTTACTACATTTTTCTTTTTTTTTTTTTAAGATTTTATTTATTTATTCCAGAGAGAGTGAGAGAGCACATTCAGAGGGAGAGGGAGAAGTAGACTCCCCGCTGAGCAGGGAGCCAGATGTGGGGCCCAGTCCCAGGACCCTGAGGTCACAACCTGAGCCCAAGGCAGATGCTTAACCTACTGAGCCACCCAGGCACTCTGTACTAAATTTTTCTTGAAGGTGATCAGTGAGATGGTAGATCATAAATATGGCTTCTGGGCTCAAGACAATGCACAAAATTAACTCACTTCTGATCCTTATTATCAAATGCTGTCACCACAATCAATGTCATAACCACGCCTAAAATGAAACACACCTGCTGTTACCAAATGGCCACATTGCTTCTGGGTACACAGTCAAGGTGGAGATTGCGGTCAACACTCAGAACCTGGGTTCTGGTCATGAAATGCACAAGCCGAGAAGCCTCTGCTCCCTCATTTGTTAAATGGGCATGTGTGGTAGACAGAATGATGGCTCCTCCAAGAGGTCCACTTCCTAATCCCAACAACCTGCGAGGATGTGACCTTACCCAGCAAACAGGACTTTGCGGTTGTGACTAAGGATCTTGAGAGGGGGAGGTTATCCAGGTGGGTGCAATGTAATCACTAGGGTCCTTCACAGGAAAGAGGGGGGCAGGAAAGTGAGCAAAGTGACAGCAGAAGCAGAGGTCAGATGGAGGCAGGGGCCTCAAGCCAAGGAAAGTGAGTATTCTCCAGAAGCTGGAAAGGGCATGCATGTGAAGTCTCCCCTAGGGTCTCCAGAAGGAACACAGCCCCTGCAGACCCATTTTAGAGTTCTGATTTTCAGAACCGTGAGAGAATAAATTTTTGTTGCCGTAAGCCACTGAAATTCTGGTTATTTGTTACAGTAACAGTAAACTAATACAGTACATTAATACCTTCCTGATAGGGTTGTGTAAGGATTAAATGAAAACAGCTATGGGAAGACTCAACACAGTGCCTGGTATATAGAAAGAATAGAGTAACCGCTGTTATCGGTCTATAAAGCATCACCCATAACGCCATTGAGTTCTTCCAGAGCTCCTTGCTAAATGTAAGGAAAAAAGACAAAGTATTTAAGAGCAGAGAGAGGAAGCTAGAATTTATTGAGCTAGGTTGGCACTTTACACAACGGAATGGCCACAAGCCTGGGAGGTGGGGCTCCCTAAACTCAGAGAGGTTAAGTAAACTGCCCGCTATCACACCGCTAGTAAGATGTTAAATCCAGATTCAAGTCCCAGTCTGTCTGAATTAAAAGCCCCTGAATTTTCTAGCATTCTTTTAGACTTTATAATACCAAAAAAGTGATATTCCTATCTTGAAATGCTTGTTTGGGCTAAGAAGACATCCTAATACACCTTCCTTATCAAATAGTTACTTACTACTCATTTGTGTGGAATCCTGTCCCAAGTTCATAATACAGTGATACCGTGATTGCCCCTTTGCCGTCTCTGCAGGCGAACAAGAGTAATAGTGGTGGTAGTAATAATAATTCCTTTTTACAACTTAAAAAGACTTTAAAAAATACATGTAGATTCTTTCAGGAGTCTCATGATTCTTTAAGGGCAAGTTTTACTATTTCCTTTGGATAAGAACTCTGAGCGTGACAGGCTGCTTTGCCCAAGGCACATGTTTAAATGACATACCAGAAATATGTCTCCTGATTGAGAATTTCATGCCATGTCCATTGCACTGGTCTTTGGGAGTGTCCTTCCCATCATGGTCTGAAAAGTGATTTGCAAACTACTTTGAGCAGCCCTCCCCGGCTGTGGTCAGCCAGCAAGCACGCATTTAGGCCATGAGTCCGGAAACAGTGTGCTGAGCTCTGGAGTTGTTCTGAGGTCAAAAGCCAGATCTCCTTATGCTGCACATTAAGCTCCCACAGAGGGAATTGGAGATTACTTCTACGGAGTTTGGAGTAAAGTTTTGCTGAAAGTCATTGTATTTTTATAGCCTGCTTGAAACTCTGTATTCTGTGTAATAGCTGTAAATTCTTCACATAATTATGGTAGGCTCTTACAGCTTATTTTTAGTTGCAATGGTGTAAAAAGAAAATAACCAATATTTCTCTTTGAAGTTCTCCTGTGCAAACATAGGAGTCTCTCTTCTCTCTCTCTTTGGTAGCCTGATTCATTTGTTTCCAGGAACTTTTCTTTATACAATATAAATTCATTCCCACAGACCTGAGATAATTACACTTTAGACAATTCCCATCCTTTGTAATTATTTACCAGTTCCCTATCCTTTTCTCAGGATGTGCATAATTAGTCAAATAAATATACTTAGTACTCCCCTCATTTTCATATAAGTTTACATGCTGTTCTAAAATGCGGAAAAATTGTTCAGAGGACTCCTATAATTTTGCGTTCACTCATTTATGATTGTAAGCATTATTGTATGGTCCCACTGGTGTTTCTTGCATGTTTAAATCTTCTTTAAAAAAATAAACTATTTTGAGGGGCCCCTGGGTGGCTCAGTCTGTTAAGCCTCCAACTCATGATTTTGGCTCAGGTCTTATCTCAAGGTCGTGAAAGCGAGCCCTTCCTGGTTCTGCATTCAGTGCAGAGTCAGCTTGAGATTCTCTCTGCCCCACCCCCCCTCGCACTCTCTCTTTCTCTCTCTCTAAAATAAATAAAATCTTTAAAAAAAAACTATTTTAAGGGGAGCCTGGGTGGCTCAGTCGTTAAGCATCTGCCTTCGGCTCAGTTCATGATCCCAGGGTCCTAGGATCGAGCCCCGCGTCGGGCTCCTTGCTCAGCAGGAGGCCTGCTTCTCCCTCTCCCACTCCCCCTGCTTGTGTTCCCTCTCTCGCTCTGTCTCTCTGTGTCAAATAAATAAAAAAAACTTAAAAAAAATAAAAATAAACTATTTTGAAATTCAAAATTTGTTAAATGTTGTGTTTGGTTTTACTTTGAAAAATAAATTCTCCACCTCCCCTCCTACTTATATGTTGTGCATTCATTAATACAAACTGATTTCTCAGCAATTTTATTTTGAGAACTTTTGAATAAATTAATGACTAAAATGGTAGAATAAGGCAGATACACACACATTTTATTTATTTATTATTTATTTATTTATTATGTTAGATATTTATTTATTTGAGGTGGGGGGCAGAAGGAGAGGGAGAGAGAGAATCCCAAGCGAACTCCACTCTGAGCTCGGTCCCACGACCCTGAGATCACGACCTGAACTGAAACCAAGAGTTGGAGGCTCAACCGACTGGGCTACCCAGGTGCTCCTACCCACACATTTTAGCTAGTCACAGTCATAATATACCATTAGTGAAGCATTTTATAAACAAGCTACTGTATTTCATTCATTCTAAGACAGACATTTTCTCACATTTTACCGTTACTGAAATTGAGACATGTCTTATAATCATATGGTAAAAATCATAGTGTAATTAGCAGTGTTTTTTCTATCTTGGCTGAATGACATAATTAAGGTTGCATCTTTAATTTGGTAGCATCTTAGATTCTATCAAATACAATATATACCAACGCTATTCTACATGTTTTCCCTCATTCAATCCTCGTAAGCAATCCCATGATATAGGCAAATTATTCTCCACATTTCACAGAAGAAGAAAATAGATTAAGGAATCTGCCCCCCATTGTTTATCAGCTATACCACAGTCTGAGGCATGCTGATAACAACTAGGTCTCACAGGAGTGGGAGGGAAAGCTTTGGTCTGTAGCATTTGCTAATTTCCATGGCATTAATACTCTCATATGGCCAACTTCAAGCTACCAAGATGAAGGCCCTGAACACAGAATTAGGAAGATATGGACAAAATTGGCTTTTGTGAGAAGATGTGAGCTGGCCAGGCACATCACTTATGTTGTGTGTTCTTCAGGGCACCCTTTACCAAATCTATGTCTTGAGGATCACTCCTACACCAAAAGCCACCATATCCAGCTTTTCATTGGTTATCCCCCCTTGGATGCCCTCTTGGCTCTTCTAGTCCAGTAGATAAATCGTTCCTTTCTTACTACTGACAATTTCCTTGAGAATCATTATTGAATACAGGAGAAGGAAACCTAGAATTTTGATAACATGGTAGTAAGAACTGTGAAAAGTGTGAGACTTTCTCCTGCTTACAAGCTCGCAAATTAGCCAGTCAGTTTTGTGGATGTTCTTACAATATTCCTGGATCAGAGACCAAGGGCGTTATTATTCATAGAGAAACAGTAGCCGGGGCACTGACATTTACTTTTTTTCCGCAGTGGCAGCAGCCTGAGTCCGGACTCCCACCAGATGATGTAGAGTCCTGCATGTGCAGAGGTGGCATTACAGGAGAAGAAACCTGAGTTCGGGGCACCCTACGTGGGCAGTAACCTTGCCTGACTTTGCCTTCAAGGAAATACTATCTCTCTTACAAGGCTGTCAGTGAACCTGCCCTTTGCTTCAGAGGAAAATCTCTCTGTCTTCCAAGAGTGCTCACTATACCAGAGAGAGGGAGAAGGAAGAAGCAGACTTACTACTAGTAGATCATGTAGCCCTCAGACAACAGCAGAGATCTCTCCAAAATGAAGTTTCGTTACTTCAGGAAAATTCCCAGAAAGTTAACAGACTTATCATTGAAATTAGAAAAGTAATTCAAAATTTGTCCTTGACTCTAGCTGAAGTGATTCCGACACCACCTTGACCCTGGAAAGCATTCAGGTTATCTTCAGTTTATTGGCCAGGGTTGTCATGGATGAATTGCCCTAGATGTCTTTTTTGTAGATCAAGGCAGAATCTGTATGGTGTCTAATACTGCACCTGTATTAATACCTCAGGCCAAGTGAAAAAATCAATACAGAAACTAAAGGAGAAAGCCATAAAGCTATGTAAGATACGCCCTGATGGCTTTTGGAATTTGTTCAGCTAGTTGTATCCAGGATCTTAGGGGTATGATTGTGGTCAATACTGCAGATTGGCCCCATCCTGTTGCAACTGGAATGCTGTGAATTGTAGCCTTAGTTAAAAGCTGTGTGAGACAGGGCACCTGGGTGGCTCAGTTGGTTGAGCGACTGCCTTCGGCTCAGGTCATGATCCCAGGGTCCTAGGATCGAGTCCCGCATCGGGCTCCCTGCTCAGCGGGGAGTCTGCTTCTCCCTCTGGCCCTCTTCCCTCTCGTGCTCTCTGGCTCTCACTCTCTCCCTCAAATAAATAAATAAATAAAATAAAATAAAATAAAATAAAACAAAATAAAATAAAATAAAAGCTGTGTGGGAGAGATTAAATGGAGTCAGGGGGCGCCTGGCTGGCTCATTCAGTAGAACGTGTGACTCTTGATCTCGTGGTTATAAGTTCAAGCCCCATGATGGGTGTGGAGATTACTTAAAAATAAAATCTTCAAAAAAAATAAATAAATAAAATCTTCATTGAGGCGCCTGGGTGGCTTGATCAGTTAGGTATCCGATTCTTTTTTTTTTTTTAAGATTTTATTTATTTATTTGACAGAGAGAGACACAGCGAGAGAGGGAACACAAGCAGGGGGAGTGGGAGAGGGAGAAGCAGGCTTCCCGCCGAGCAGGGAGCCCGATGTGGGACTCGATCCCAGGACCCTGGGATCATGACCTGAGCTGAAGGCAGTCGCTTAACCAACTGAGCCACCCAGGCGCCCAGGTATCCGATTCTTGATTTCGGCTCAGGTCATGATCTCAGGGTCGTGAGATCAAGCCCCAAGTCAGGCTCTGTGTCAGGCTCAGGGTCAGGCTCTGTGTCAGGCTCCACACTTAGCGGGGAGTCTGCTTCTTCCTTCTCCCTCTCCCTCTGCCCCTCCCCCTGCTTGTGCTCTCTCGCTAAAATAAATAAATAAATAAATAAATAAATAAATAAATAAATAATAAATAAAATCTTCAAAAAAATAAAAACAAATGGCTTCAGCCCTCACCGCTGTAAGTGTGATGAATCCGAGTGGCCGACAGAGTGGCATACTCATCGGACACTTTTCCGTGAGTCCCTCATGTTTCTGCATATCTTGTTCCACACTGTCCTGTAAAAGATGATGGTATAGTGAGCACTCTTGGAAGACAGAGAGATTTTCCTCTGAAGCAAAGGGCAGGTTCACTGACAGCCTTGTAAGAGAGATAGTATTTCCTTGAAGGCAAAGTCAGGCAAGGTTACTGCCCACGTAGGATTTGGGTGCCCCGAACTCAGGTTTCTTCTCCTGTAATGCCACCTCTGCACATGCAGGACTCTACATCATCTGGTGGGAGTCCGGACTCAGGCTGCTGCCACTGCGGAAAAAAAGTAAATGTCAGTGCCCCGGCTACTGTTTCTCTATGAATAATAACGCCCTTGGTCTCTGATCCAGGAATATTGTAAGAACATCCACAAAACTGACTGGCTAATTTGCGAGCTTGTAAGCAGGAGAAAGTCTCACACTTTTCACAGTTCTTACTACCATGTTATCAAAATTCTAGGTTTCCTTCTCCTGTATTCAATAATGATTCTCAAGGAAATTGTCAGTAGTAAGAAAGGAACGATTTGGGCGCCTGGGTGGCTCAGTTGGTTAAGCGACTGCCTTCGGCTCAGGTCATGATCCCAGGGTCCTGGGATCGAGTCCCGCATTGGGCTCCCTGATCTGTGGGGAGCCTGCTTCTCCCTCTCCCACTCCCCCCGCTTGTGTTCCCTCTCTCGCTGTGTCTCTCTCTGTCAAATAAATAAATAAAATCTTAAAAAAAAAAAAAAGGGAACGATTTATCGTTCCTGTTTTCTTAAATACTTATAGGTCTCTTATGGTTAATGTGCAAGTCAACAAGTTTTTTGAAGAGAAGCAAGTTAACTTCTAGTTTCCATATAGGAAGCACAGTCCCAGGGGCACACAGGGTGCCCCTGGAAAGAAAGTGTTGTGTCTAGTTTTTTTTTTACTCTAACTTTTTAAATAGCTTTTATTCATTCATTTGAGAGAGAGAGAGAGAGGGTGTGTGCGCTTGAGAGAGAGAACAAGTGGGGCAGGGGGAGGGGGTTACAGAGGGAAGGGAGAAGCAGACTTCCCACTGAGCAGAGAGCCCGATGTGGGACTCGATCCCAGGACCCTGGGATCATGACCTGAGCCGAAGGCAGACACTTAACGACTGAGCCACCCAGGCGCCCTGAAAGTGTTGTGTGTAATTGTTGAGACCCCTAAGTGGGACCAACAGAGTCAGGGAGCCCAGGTTGACAGGGCAGCCAGTGTGGCCTCCCAACTGTCTGATGGGCTTCAGGGTTCCCAGTTCAGTTCATTCTAGGCATTATTTCTGGAGGGATGACCTAAGAGCAGTCAGTCCAGCCTGTTCAGTTTGTTCATACGACCAGTCGAGTGGCATTCTTCTGCCCCACTGAATGACAGAGTGATGACTATAGAAGTGGGAGTGAAGAAGACATCCAGAGGTGTTGACAGGGTTTTCTTGCCTGGGAGGTATAGAAACCAAGGCTATCCTCTGCTGTTTCTAACAGACTTCTTGACAGGATTAAAGGGAATGGTGCCCAAATAGTGGCCAGAGCTGTCTGGGGGAGGATGTTAGATTCAACAGTTAAATTTAAGACACCTGCCAAGGTTTGGGAGCAGTTTTGTGAGGAAGGCTCCAGTGCAGTTCTAAATCATAAAAACCGTTAATGTCCTATCTCTCCTATGCCCCTTGGATCTTAAGATGTTCCTTTAACTGCCAAAAAATCAATGTGCTCCATTCTAGCAGCTACAAATTTGCCTTTATTAAATCATCCTCTACTTGTATTTAGACCTCTTATCCAGAAGGAGCAGATGCAAGAAGGACAAGAGTATTTTGTTTTGGGTTCATAGCAAAATTGAGAAGAAGGTACAGAGATTTCCCACAGATCTCTTACCCCCACATATGCATAGCCTTCCTCATTATAAGGAAGTTTTTCAAAACTTACAGAGACCCTTTACGTCCCTGCTCTGGTCCACATGTCTAATATAGGGGGACATGATGAGCAGTGTTCTCAAATAAGTGGTCATTAGCTTTATGATCTAAGCCATGTCAATCCAAAGAGATAGCTACCACTTTGTTGCATAAAGTCAAGATACTACTAAGGCTAGCCTGGCTGCATACTGAATACACCATTTGCATTTCATCAGTGAGGTTTGTTGGGTCCTTCCTAATTGTTAGTCATCAAGTCCATGTTGACCCTCCTCAAAATGAGAAGAAATCAGGGGGAGAGTCCCAAGGCCTCAATAGGTCAGGTATTCAGTTTCTATAGGAGCCAAATAATTGCTTCTAGTTGCTTCTAGTCAGAGGGACAATAATTCCAAGACCGAAGGGGTATCTTCACAAAGAGGCTACCTCCCTTTGTCAAAGGCTCCCAGTGGTGAAATCATCAAAGAGACGTATGGCAGAAGGTTGTTATTAGGGTTGCGGGGTTCCAAGGGAACGACTACGTCTGGCTTTTACCTGCGAAGATAATCTCCCTGAATTTATGATCATTCATAGTACAAGCATGTGAAATACCCATATCGATTGCACAGTGTCACTGGAAAACACAATATGTTGAGTAGCGCAAAGGATCCTACCCAGAAGATCACATTAGCTTCTTTTCCCTACCTTGAACCATGCCCAAAGCTCATTAGCTTGATCAGGACTGAATTATGCCCGAATTCTACTTCACTCCTATTATTTCCAGTTATGTGAACCAGTAATTACATTTTTTACTTAAACTACTTTGAGTTGGGTTTCTTTTTTTTTTTTTAATATTTATTTATTTATTCTAGAGAGAAAGAGAGAGCAAGAAGGGAGAGAGGGAGGAGAGGGAAAGAACCCCAAGCAGACTCACCTCTGAGCAGGGAGCCCGACACAGGGCTCCATCTCACGACCCTGAGATCATGACCTGAGCCAAAATCGAGAGGTGGAAACCCAACTGACTGAGACACCCGGGCATCCCTTGAGTTGGGCTTCTATCACTTGCAATTAGAAGAGAAGTGATGAATACAGTTGAAACCTACAAGATATGCTAAGAAGTATGGCTTAAACGTTAAAAGCCGTGTGTAGTCACACAACGGAAAGATTTTCATCACATAATTGATATGGTCAGCATATTTGGCTTTCTCTGATTGGTACTGCATTGGAAACAGGGACAAAAAAATAGGGAAGCTGGCAGTCATTGATCAAATTCTAACTGTTCTTGTGTTATTTGCTGCAGGGATTGTGATTTGGCTTCCTGAACTGGTGTGGTTCAGAATTCTTTTGTCATAAATAATCTGACCACTATCCATTTCTATAGTCAGTCTCTCAGGCCCCTCTTTTGGTCATTCTCTCAGTTTTGAGAAGTTAACCAACTCAGGGAATGCTTGAGATCCAGATCTTTACCCCATCTCCAGGAGAGAGTTGTCCAGTTGTGTCCATAGCCAAGTGTATTGAGACATCATCTGGCAAGAGAGTGACTGAGAAGATAAGTTTAAAACATGAGAAAATATGGTGGATTAATATCATGACCACTCTGACAAAAACAAGAACAGTTATTACTACTTGTAAGATGCTTCAATACCAGGAACCCCAATTGCCCAACCCAAGACAAGAGAATAAATCCCATAGGCCTTGAGGATCAATCTTAGAAAGCCAAGTAGCTTTATTCCTTCACAGGATGCATAGTCTATTTATCTTGCCTGCTTTATTGACCCGAGTGCAGCAAGAAGTATTAATGATAATACAAATGGCCCCATGCCCACACAACAGGGAATCTAGAGTTAGGGTATCGTCTCTCTCCATTTGTGCTGAAGAGTTATGACTGATCTGTATTGCATCAAGGGCAGAGGTGGTATTATTAATAATTTTTGCCAAAGTTGGTGATATGCTTCTTACAGTCTTTTTTATTTGTACAATTCCCACCGTTGGAAACATGGCACTGATTGTTCACAGAAGCAACGAGTCTTCAGTAAAGGAAGGTTAAGTCTTCGTTGTCCTCTCGTCTTGTTTAGAAGTCAAAAATCATCCTTATTCCTTTTACTTTAAAAGTGACCCAATTTTTTTTTCATCTCTGGAAATTGTAGGATCTTTGTCTTCAGTGCTCTTTATTTCATAAATATGTGCCGTGTTCTGGGCCCTCAGTGAGCCCTTCAAATCAGAAAATCACGTCCTTCTGCTTGGAGAAGTTCCTTGAATTATTTTCCTGGTGATTTCCTTCTGTTTCCTCTCTCTCTCTCTCTCTCTCTCTTTTTTTTTTTGGATATTGGCTTGCTGGAATCAAACTTTTAATTTTCTTATATTTTCTCCTCTGTTTTCCAGCTGTTTGTTTTTTGTTCTATTTTCTAGGAAATTCACTTGACTTTATATTCCATGGAGAGACTTAACACAAATGTATCATACATTTATGAGGATCGGAAGTCTAACATGAGGGGTGCCTGGGTGGCTCAGTCGTTAATCGTCTGCCTATGGCTTGGGTCATGATCCCTGGGTCCTGGGATCGAGCCCCTCATCGGGCTCCCTGCTCAGCAGGAAGCTTTCTCCCTCTCCCACTCCCCTCTGCTTGTGTTCCTGCTCTCTCTCTCTCTCTCTCTCTGTCAAATAAATAAATAAAAATCTTTAGGGAAAAAAAATGAAGTCTAACATGAGTCTTACTGAACTAAAGTCAAAATATCTGGAGGGCTATGTTCTTTTCTGGAGGCTCTTGGGAAGAATCCTTCTTTGCTTATTCAGGTTGCTGGCAGAATTCAGTTTCATTGAAATCGTAGAACTGAGGTCTGCATTTTCTGGATGGCTGTCAGTTAAGGGCTTTTCCAGCTTCTAGATGCTACCTGCGTTTCTTGGTTCATGGCCCCTTTCCTTCATCTTCAAAGCCAGCAACTGTAAATGGAATCTTTCCCATGCTTCTAATCTCTCCTGCCTCTCCTTCTATCATGGCATCTCTCAGTCTCCTGCTGGAAAAGTTCCCAGCTTTTAAGAGCTCATATAACTAGATTGGCCCCACCTAATAATCCAGAATAATCTCCCCATCTCAAAATCTCTAACCTTAATCCCTAGCTTTTGTTTAGGTTTAGGATGTCGACATCTTTGAGAATCCTTATTCCACCTAGCACAGGAGTTTCAATGTCCACTATAATATATTTAATTTCTAGGAACTCTTTGTTCTTTTTTTAAGGTTATTTATTTAACATTCTTAGTTTATTAATCATCTCATGAAAAATCTCCACAATCACCACAGATAAAGCCACTGCAGCATGTTTACTTCTTCTGTTGTCCAATCTCCAGCTCACTTTTTGCCAGCACCAACGTTGGCTTTTGCAGTCCCCCTGACTTTCTTCATTCTGTTCTTGCATTCCTTTCGCTGTTTTCTTGACATCTTTTTCTTCTCATACAGGTCATGTTTGCAAGTCCATGTTTGGGTTCATTTTTCTTTGCATAATCCAAGGAATCATATATCATGCCAAAGCCAATTGTCTTGCCACTAACAAAATGGGTTCTGAATCCAAATCCAAATATGACATCTGGTGTGGTCTTGTACATTTTGGCTAGTTTTTCCCAAATTTCTGTCTCAGGTACTGTTGTCTTTCCAGGGTGAAGGACATAATTGACCATCTGTTTCCGCTGAAGTAGTCGGTTGGTCATGAACTTCCTGGTCCGGATAGTTACTGTGTCGTTCATGATGGCGGCCAAGCTTCACGCAGTCGGGGAGGAAAAGGGCAGGCTTTTATTTATTTATTTGAGAGAGAGAGAGAGAGAGATAGCTAGAGAGAACTAAAAATGAGGGGAGAGAGGGAGAAGCAGGCTTCTCACTGAACAGGGAGCCTGATGTGGGACTCGATCCCAGGGCCCTGGGATCATGACCTGAGCTGAAGGCAGACACTTAAGCTACTGAGTCACCCAGGTGCACCTGTTCTTTTTTGTTAGCAAATTTTTGTTTCATGTTTGGGATATCTTTACTCTCTGAATGTAATAATGACAGTTAAGAAAAAAAAAATGTTTGTTTTCTTCTCCCTGTGTAGTTTGTTTCTTGTAAGTTGCCTTTTTGTTGTGTTTATTTTGGTCCCTATCTTCCATTGTGAAACTATCTCTTGGTTTGGGGCTGCCTGCTATTGGGCATTAAGTAGCTGATCGGTCTCTCCGGGTTCCTGAACAAGACTTGTAGGTCCTGGGTTTGAGGGTAAGGTGATCTGGCTTTTTCAATATCAACATTTTAGTTTAGTTTTGTTTTTCTTGGGTTGGTCAAATTCTTGAGAGATGGATCTTTCAGTCCCCTGCTTTCTAGGTATTCTTGCTTTTATAGGCCTGGCTGTCCACATTCTGGGAACCAAGGAAGGGGAAGATGGGAAACCTTACCATTCATGATGTAAACAGCTAATGAATTTCTCTGCTTGCAATAGGAAGTCACCTTCAAATGTACTTACTGTCCTGTGCTAAGAGATTGTCCAGTTTCCTTCCCTAGAGAAATCACCTCAGTCTTCTGTGCAGAGCTAGGGAGGGAATTGAAACCTAATTCCTTTTTATTTTTATTTTATTTATTTATTTATTTTGAAAGATTTTATTTATTTATTTGACAGAGAGAGCACAAGCAGGGGTAGCGGCAGGCAGAGGGAGAGGGAGAAGCAGGCTCCCCACTGAGCAGGGAGCCTGGTGTGGGGCTCAATCCCAGAACCCTGGGATCATGACCTGGGCTGAAGGCAGACACTTAACCGACTGAGCCACCCAGGTGCCCCAACCTAATTCCTTTTTAGGTAGACTTTCAACCAATCTTCCTGGTTTGAACCTCACTTTCTGTATCCACAGATACCTGGTGTCAAGTCTTGAGGTTTTGGAAGTTCTGTAGTAGAATTAGGTTCTTCTTGGCTTTCCCTACTGCGAGCTTAGCAACCAGCTTTCTCAGATCTGCAAGATCAGTTATCACGATACAGCCTCTCAACTCCTATTTGTCCTTGTGGATTTATCTCTTTATTGTAATTTTAGTAGCATGGGGAGGAAGTAAGAATGAATGAATGTTCATTCAGACCACTGAATTATGTACTTTAAAAGGGCGAACTTTATGGTAGGTGAATTATATCTCAATAAAATAAAATTTTAAAGTGAATGAATGTGCGCAATGTGCCATCTTTCTCCCAATGCGTGCCTCCTAATTTTAGAGGTGTGACTAGTGAGCCTGAGAAGCCCGGAATGGTGATGGTTTTAAGTGATTACTTTTAAGTGAGAGTGCAGCTAAATCCACTCAGGTGTTCTGAGTTGTATCTGGCCTTGCAGAGTTGCATTTTTGGTGAAAGTGACACAGACTTCTGTTCCTTGGCCCTGACCTTGGGCACTTGCCATTCTAGCCTACACCATTTAGGAGAGGGGCACTGGTGCTCTGGAAAACTAACCATCCTTGCAGGGATGAAATTGTCTGCGGGTCACTGAGTCAGATGCCAGTTGAAAAATGTACAAATGGGGCGCCTGGGTGGCTCAGTCTGTTAAGCGTCTGCCTTTGGCTCAGGTCATGATCCCAGGGTCCTGGGATCGAGTCCCACATCAGGCTCCCTGCTCTGCGGGGAGCCTGCTTCTCCCTCTCCCACTCCCCCTGCTTGTGTTCCCTCTCTTGCTGTATCTCTCTCTGTTAAATAAATAAATAAAAATCTTAAAAAAAAGAAAAAGAAAAAGAAAAATGTACAAATGTTAAGTCACTTCAATATTGGATCTACATATAATTGATACAGTTTATACCATACAATAGTCTAAAGGACAGATGAAAATATTTGAGAACAGTGATGGCGGAGAGTCCAGGGCAAAAAGAACTATGGCTCCCCCTGTTCTTCCCTCCCCACCCAGCTCCCATGATGTAACTTGATAAACACACAGAGTTCAAAATGACTTAAAAAAAATACAAGGGGGCGCCTGGGTGGCTCAGTCGTTAAGTGTCTGCCTTCAGCTCAGGTCATGATCCCAGGGTCCTGGGATCGAGTCCCACATCGGGCTCCCTGCTCTGCGGGAAGCCTGCTTCTCCCTCTCCCACTCCCCCTGCTTGTGTTCCCTCTCTCGCTGTCTCTCTCCCTCTGTTGAAAAATAAATAAAAAATCTTAAAAAAAAAAAAATACAAGGAAGATTAAGTGGTCTATGGCTTTTCTTAACATAGCCCAAATCAATAAAGTGAGATCACTTTCTGTTAACATTCAGGGATTTACACGTCTCCCTTCCATTAGTATGAAGTACTCTTTCCTGCCAATACCCACTTTTACACATTTTATTTTACTTATTTATTTTTTTAAAAAGATTTTATTTATTTGACAGAGGGAGAGCGACCATAAGCAGGGGGAGCATCAGGTGGAGGGCGAGGGAGAAGCAGGCTTCCAGCCAAGCAGGGAGCCCAATGCGGGGCTTGATCCCAGGACCCTGGGATCATGACCTGAGCCAAAGGCAGACGCTTAATCGACTGAGCACCCAGGCGCCCCCATTTTTACACATTTTATAAGGTGTTTATTTCATACTCACAGTCTGTCTTTTACATGGCTGAGAATATAGATGGTCATGATATTTTCTTAAGCAATTAAGTATTAATTACCAGACATTAAATCAATATTTCTCCAAGACTTGTTTTTGGTTTCTTGGGCTTCCAAACCCTCCCCCAGTATATGTATCTAGTTTACTTGCACAGTTCAAGCATTAAGAGTCTCTCTTTCTGCTGGAATATGATCACTTTTTTCAAAGTTGTGGTGTCATATGCCTTCATATGCCTTCAGTTATTTGACTAATCCGGGAGCCAGAACTGCCCTTAGGAACACTTTGGATTGAGAGAGTTGGCAAATAAAAGGCCCCCATGAAGAATTTCAGATAAATAATGAATAATTTATTTTAGTATAAGCATGTTGCAAGTATTATAGGGGATATACTTATACTAACAATTACTTGTTGTTTATCTGAGATTCAAATTGAACTGGGTGTCCCATATCCTACCTGGCAACTCTAGACCCAAGCTATTGGGGACTCCCTTACTGGGCCCCGGGCTTTAGAGACTGCCCACCAGTGTCCCAGCTCAGGGTGAGGAGTCTTTGGTGCCAAGTGGACATACCCATCCATTCCTGCACCCTGTTTATAGACCATGCACTGTGTACCTGCAGGTCCAAAAATCTCCCATCTAAACCTATGTTTTCAGGGCGCCTGGGTGGCTCAATTGTTGAGCGTCTGCCTTCAGCTTGGGTCATGATCCAGGGGTCCTGGGATAGAGCTCCTCATAGGGCTCCCTGCTTGGCGGGAAGCCTGCTTCTCCCTCTCCCACTCCCCCTGCTTCTGTTCCCTCTCTCTCTCTCTGTCAAATAAATAAATTAAAAAAAAGAAATCTTAAAAAAAACCAACCTATGTTTTCCGGGCCTTTGGCCTTTTCCCCAAGAGAGTCTTTTTGAGTGCAACCCTAGTCCAGAGGTATGACCATGGGGTGGCTGATGGGAAGGGGTGGATAAAGAAGAGGTATGTGGTTAAGCTGCTCATACAGAGAAGCATGCCAGGCCCACATGGATATAGGACAGAGCCCTAGGTGAAAAGACGGAGCCCGAAGAGAAAGCCAGGGCCCTCCATTTGTACCCTTGTTCCAGGCCCCACAAATGAGAAGAGTGGGTCTACAGAGAGCATCTGACCACCCATACATTTTGTGTGCTTTCTGCTGGCTATCTGATGGGGAATGAGGACAATGAGGACAGAGTGTAGAAGTTTCCACTTATAATGTAGAGCTTCTATTTCTATCCTTTCCAATATTTTCATTTGCTTCATTCATTTGCTTTTGGGGAAGTTTCCTTGTATAAATTTCACCAATGGATGGATATTTGAAAAAAAAAATCCATGTCACCATTAACAACAACACTACAAAGTAAATCTAGTGTCTCTCTCCTGTATTGAGTGAGCCTTTTAAGGGATGATTCAGCTAAATGTACCCAGGTGCTCTGTTTAAGTGCTAGCTATTCTCCAGAGATTCCTCAGAGTGCTAAAACATAAGCTCTGTTTACATCAGACGTAACACAGTGTGAGTTATAAGTGTAGATTCTGTTTGTCAGGGAACAAAAATTAAGTAGAAGGAAGACACAAGAGAAAAGCAGGCTTATGTGGAAATATCATTTGCTGGGTTGTTTATGGAGTGAACAGTGCTTATTTAACCTCATACAGAAAATTAAGTTAATATTTGCCTAAGGCTCAGGATTGCATGAAGCCACCTATGTTGGTGCAGGCCAGACAGGGATTTTTAAATGGCAACATTGCATCAGTTAAGATTGCTTTTGTCTCCATGTAACAGGAAACTAACTATAATGGCTTTAAAAACTCAGGCATTTATTTTATTCCTGTAAGAAGCTCCACAATGCCACTGAAGACCCGGGTTCTTTCTGCCTTTCTACTCTGCCATCCTTGCTTGCGGCTTTCTTCCGCATGCTTGCAAGATGGCTGCTGCCCTTCTAGGTGGGAAGGGGGAGGGTGAAGAACAAAAGAAGACAAGTCTGTCTTCTTTTAAAATGATTTATTGAAGGTTCCAGCTGGCAAACCTGGCTCATATCTCATTGGTCACTAATGTGTCAGAGAGGCATGCCCAGCTGCAAGGGAGCCTGAAGTGACCAGTGAGGTTTCAGCTGTACACATTGCTATCCCAAACAATATTTGGGTTTTTAGGAAGGAACATGGGAAAACTGGATATTGGGTAGGCTATTAGCCATCTCTGCCACAGATGTGAACAAGCAACTAAATTCTTCAAAAAGAAACCAGGGCATTTTTTTCTTCCAACATACAATTAAAGTCATCTAGCATATTAAATAGATACAAATAGAATAAATACTGTTTTCAACAACACAATTTTCAAGGGCTGTTTATGTGTCTACAAGTTAGTCTATACGTTGAGAGTTTATCTCTCCAGATTTTTATCTCTGTACAAGAGATCTAAACAGCAGTGAGTAAAAAATTCTTTACCAGATTATAGAATTTTCTGCCAATGCCAAAATTTACCTTACATTTAAAAAATCACTTAAAAAATTTTTTTAAATTTACATTTAAAAAATCACTTTAAAAAAAGCCTATCATTGTACCTCTTTGTTACAAACACTAGATTGTTAGTGAATCCAATATAACTTGTTTTAAAATTTAAACCTGAAAGCTATACTTAAAATGTTTATTAAATGCATGGTCTAATGAAAGGGATGAAAAGGTGAGCAAAATGATCCTTGACCTCTTCTAGCTTATAAGCTACTAGGTTCTAACTTAGGGCCGTGAAACACGTAAAGCTATGGCCGTAGCAGGCTGGCTGGAGAGATGAATGCTAGGTCAGTGCCACCAGGGAGAAGGCCAAGCGCAGTGGGAGTAGGAGAAATCAAAGAGGAGAGATCTTCTCTGGTTGGGGTACACAGAATAAACTTCACCGAGAAGACGTTGGAGACGCAGGCAAGGAGCTACACCTCGCTTACAGTGCAATGGCATGGAGGAGACGTGGAGTCGCTTCAGGTACCTATGGATAATTTTAAAGTATATTAATAAATGCCTAGTGCGTGTGGAGTACTATACTATGCTGAAAGATGAAGGTCAAGTCAGAGTCTCCAGGTACATGACACAAACGGAAGGTTGCTTCACTCGCAGACGTAGATGGCTTATGGTTACTTCGTATGACATTGTTTGGGCCACAGCTCGTAGGGCTCCGATTAGGGCGTATTTTGAGTTTGAAGCTCGACGTACCCCCCCAGAACGACATATTCAAAGTGGTTCTATGGGAAACGAGTAAATGCAAGAACCACTTTTTTTTTTTTAAAAGATTTTATTTATTTATTCATGAGAGATAGAGAGAGAGAGGCAGAGGCAGAGGGAGAAGCAGGCTCCCCGCGGAGCAGGGAGCCCGATGTGGGACTCGATCCCAGGACCCTGGGATCATGACCTGAGCCGAAGGCAGACGCTTAACCGACTGAGCCACCCAGGCGTCCTGCAAAAACCACTTTGAAGACAGAGTGCAGATGATGATAATTAAAAGTATTGGGTGCCTGGGTGGCTCAGTTGGTTAAGCGACTGCCTTCGGCTCAGGTCATGATCCTGGAGTCCCGGGATCGAGTCCGCATCGGGCCCCCTGCTCTGCAGGGAGTCTGCTCCTCCCTCTGACCCTCCCCCCTCTCATGTGTTCTCTCTCTCATTCTCTCTCAAATAAATAAATAAAATCTTTAAAAAAAAAAAGTATTATTCCAGGAACTTCGAACTGTTTGTTGATCAGTGACTATGAAGCCTCAAAATACATTCCTAATTTGTCACCGAAAAACCCGCAATGTCTGTGAAAAGAGAGATTCTTTGTAATCTCCCCCTTTGCTTGTTTTGCTAGTTATTGAAGATATCCGAGGATGTTGTTTTCGGCAGTAGGAGACTACGAAGACTCTAAGCGAAGAAAGAGCCACTGGCATTTCTAAGGAACCTTCCAGCGTTTTCTACTCAGTAAGTACACAAGAGCAGGTGCTTGCGGAGGCAGAGAAAGGGCATCTTCCATGCCTCCGAGGGAACTTCTGATATTATAAATAACTTGAGGGTGGGACGTCAACGCCAGCCGGCTTCGCGAGCGGTCTGCACGCAGCCTCCATGCTCGATTCCACCTCCTCGCCACCCGGCTCTTCCCTCCCGGCGCCGGAGTTCCGCCGGGCGCGAGCCGGCCCGCCCAGCCCTCCTCGCCGGGCGCCGCCCGCCGCGCCGACGTGGCCGAGCGCACAGGTCGGCCGGGTCAGGTGGTTGGGTGACGCCCCGGGAAAGCGCTCCCCGCCGAGGGCGGGCGGCGCCGCCGCGCCCGACGCCTCCGGGGGAGGGGACTTCGCGGGAGTCGCGGGCGGAGGCGAGGAGGAGCGCGGCGCGGTGCGGAGCGGAGCGGCGGGCGTGCGTGCGATCCGAGCGGGACGGGCTGCAGGCGGCGGAGGCGCAGAGGACGCGAGGCGGCGGGCGGGAGACATGGACCGCGGCGAGCAAGGTGAGGGCGCCGGGAGCGCCGGCGCGGCGTCTCCGGGGTGGGCGCTGGCGCGGGGTCGGGCGCGGCGCCGGGCTGCAGGCGGCCCGGCGCCCGAACAGGTGCACCGCGTCCCCGGCCGGCGCCCCAGCGGGAGGCGAGCCTTCCTCAAGTTGCATCTTCCGGATCGGGTTCTGGCATCCTGGTGGGGCCGAGCCGCAGGGAGCGGCTCTGGCGGGCGGAGCGGGCTGATGGGGCCGCGTGTGCGCGCGCGCGCGCGCGACTGTGTGTGTGTGTGTGTGTGTGTGTGTGTGTGTGTGTGAGAAAGAGAGAGAGAGAAAGGGGAGAGAGAGAGAGACGTGCAGACGGAGAGACCGAGAGACAGAGGGAAAGAGACAGAGAAGGGGGTGGGGAGGGAGAGAAGGAAAGAAGGTTCTGGGTGGCGGCGGAGGGGCTGGCAGCAGGCTCGCGGAGCTGGGGCTGTGGACCGTGATGCGCTTTGGGTAGAAGGCAGCGCGAAGGGAATACTGTCCAGCTAGCTCCTGTAACTGGTGGAAACTGAGGAACTGACGACAGTGGGTCGTTTCGCCACTCAGGAGGGGAACATGACTACGCCCCCACCCTCCCTTCCAATATTGAGACTTTCTGCCCTCTTCTAGTTAACGTGGGTAGGATTTTTGGTGGCGTCTGATCCTGTGGCGATGGTTTTGGGCGTATATATGTAACATGAGAGGTGTCCCTAAATTATGTTCTGGTGTCTGTGGGTTTATTTTGGGGGAGGGGAGCTTTTCATAGTAAGGGTCGTCTTTTACTCATCAAGGTGAAACCCCATAGTCTCATTACTACTGCTTTGGATGCATTTGTTTCTGAAAACAGTATCTCAAGTCAAATTGTTTCCACTAGAATTATTATTATTATTTTTTAAGATTTATTTATTTGACAGAGAGAGACACAGCGAGAGAGGGAACACAAGCAGGGGGAGTGGGAGAGGGAGAAGCAGGCTTCCCGCAGAGCAGGGAGCCCTATGCGGGGCTCAATCCCAGGACCCAGGGATCATGACCTGAGCCGAAGGCAGACGCTTAACGACTGAGCCACCCAGGCGCCCCTAGAATTATTGTTTAAGAGAGATGTAAACAGGAGGGCATGGCTTAAAGATTTAAATATTCAATATTTAAATATTGCTTCATCTTTGTGATAATAACCCAGTAACTGTAATACAGTTGCGTGGCACGCTTTTTATTTTTTATTTTTTTTAAGATTTTATTTATTTGAGGGGGGGCACGCTCATGATGTGGGGGTGGGGAGCGGCAGAGGGAGAGGGAGAAGCAGACTCCCTCTGAGCAGGGAGACCTATGCTGGGCTGGACTCGGGGCTCCATCCCAGTACCCTGGGATCATGACCTGATCTGAAGGCAGACCCTTAATCGACTGAGCCACCCAGGTGCCCCGCGTGGTCGCTTTTTAAAAGATACATAAGTGGTTAAAAAAAAAGGTTAACAATGTTAAGGTAAATTTTAGGAAGTGGGGATAGGAATTGCTTATATTTTGAATTCAAACACAACAGTTTTAATTTTTGCTTACTACTCTTTGCATTTGCCTTTATGCGTACTTTTTATGTAAATGAAACCATATTCCATATATATTATTTTGTATTTTACTTTTGATAAGTTGTAGGGATCTTTGGAACCTTCCAGCCCTTCCTTTCTCCCCACCCCTCAAATTGATTCACACTTAACATATAAGTGCTTATACTGTAAACATTATATACAGTATGTAATTGTATATGTATATATGTACAATAAGTAATATATCATATTTCTATATTATATGCCCCCATGTTGTTTAGACTTTAAGCTTATTGAGGTTAGAAGCATGTACTTCATCTTTGTCCATGGTTGGGTAACATGGTGATTTGAACATGGTAGATATTTAAATGTTTGAGTCAGAAAGCTCATCTCAGATCTTAAATGTATTTTTAGGAGAAGGCCTAGGAGCCACCATGTAAGCCAGTATTATTCTGTCTTTTAATGAGTGTGTCCGGGGTGTCAAACATGTAAACATGCATATTTGTATCTGCCTTACATTGTCATATTTAACATAATGGTGTTTTTAGAGTAGCTGTGTTTGGTACTTGTCAAACTAGATTAAATAGCTGTTTGACTAGGTGAATGGAGTGACGAATTTTATTAGATTTGGTATTCTAGTTTGGCTGGTGAGAATCACAGTCATTAGTACCTCTGTGCTGATGGCACCTTGTGTGGTTTTTGTAGGACTAGTTTTTCATGTATGTGGCTAAGACATATTTTATAAGTTCTTTGGCTTACAAGAGGAGTCTTTCTGTTTCTAACTTTCAGATGTTTTCCTTGGTAGTCGTGTTCGTTCTTGTTTTTAATTGTTACTCCTCGAGGGCAAGGGAAGTCCATCCTCTTAAAGTGGGGAGTTTGGAGACTCAGCTCAGAATGAAAGATGAGTCACCTGCCTTGGGAAGGTCAGCTGGCTCACTCAGCTTTGCTGTGTTGCAGCCACGTGGGCTTTCCTTACACTTTTGGTTCCATCTGCCTATCTCTTTTGCATTTTCACCTTTATGTTCCCATGGCACAAAGAAGGTGCTCAGAAATGTTTGTGGACTGCCAGAGATGGAAAGGAAAAGTGACCAAGAGCACATTCCGGCTGTTGGAACCTCTGATGTCCTCCCTTGGTTCCCACTTACTCGTATTTTTTTCCCTCAGTATTTTTTTTTTTAATTTAATTTAATTTTTTTTTTAAAGATTTTATTTATTTGGCAGACAGAGACACAGCGAGAGAGGGAACACAAGCAGGGGGAGTGGGAGAGGGAGAAGCAGACTCCCCGTGGAGCAGGGAGCCCGATGCAGGGCTGGATCCCAGGACCCTGGGACCATGACCTGAGTTGAAGGCAGACACTTAACGACTGAGCCACCCAGGTGCCCCTTCCCTCAGTATTTTAAAGGAGCAGAACTCTGTGCTTAGAGAAAGTTGTTAATAAGGTCTTGTTGGACTTGGAGGGTAAGTTTACATCTAAGGTCTTTGAACTAGCAGAGTGGATGGCTCAGTCTTCATTGAATCCACAGTGAGACTTCTTGCTTAAAGGAAGAGGAAGTTGGGATTGTAAAACTGCATGTTCACTACCAAACAATGTTGGCTGAAAGAAGGCTTATGAAACTCTGTGATTGTCTCTTGCATTGTGATTTTTGTAAAGCACTTAAAGCCACATAAGAACATTTTAGGGTTTGTTTGACTTACTTTTTAGTATGCATGGAGTTGCATCTGTCTGTCCCTTAAGGAAAAAAAAAAACCATACAACTCTATATGTAAAATTAAATACCCTACCTCTTGTCTTAACTGCATTTCTTTATTGAAAATGTCTCCTTGTATCTTCCTTATATGAAGTCATCAAAATCTATCCTTTGCTACTTTTTTTATTTAACAGAGCTATAAAGTTTTAGAAGTTTTCCTTGTGTTTTATATGATGTATTCTAATACTCTTCAGTATCTGGCTCAGATTCTTGTTTTCCCCACTTCTCCTGTACCCAGACTTTCTACACGATACTCTGTTTATTTATTTTTTAAAGATTTATTTATTTATTTATTTATTTGAGAGAGAGCATGAGAGGGGGGAAGGGCAGAGGGAGAAACAGACTCCCCGCTGAGCAGGGAGCCTGATGTGGGACTTGACCCCGGGACTCCAGGATCATGACCTGAGCCGAAGGCAGTCGCTTAACCAACTGAGCCACCCAGGTGCCCCATGATACTCTGTTTATATTGAGAGCTCAGTCCACAGTAATTGATTTAAAACATACCTTAAAAAAATAAAAATAAAAATAAATAAAAACATACCATAAACTGTGTAGTACCTCTCAAGAGTTTTTACCCAGAAACCCAGCATAGCACATTGAATGTGTCTGGTGCTTCCTACTTTGAAAGTGTAGTGTGGCATGCTAACTAGAGCGTACATTGTGTAAAAAACCTCCTGGCTGCCTATTATGGTGCTGAATCAATATTTATACTTGAGTAGTGTCTTATGTTAGTAGTAACCTGTAGTTTAACACCATATTGAAGTGGCAGTCCCCTTAACCGTTAGTGCATTTTATCTGTGTTTGAATTCACACACACACACACACATACACCGCCCCCCCAAAACTTTTTGTTCAGGGAGAGGAGAGGAGAAGGCTGCAAGAAAAGTAACACAATGCTATGTCACTGTAATTTCAGCATTGTAATTATGCCTTCGAAATAATAGAACTGTGAGATGTCACTTATTTAAAAGTAAAACAAAGGTAGAGATGAATGGATAACAGTATGGAGGGTCTGCTCACAGATCCCAGGGTTTGACCCACCCCAGTTGTGGGTTTCCTTGGTCGAGTCTTGCTTTCCATATGGTGCTAATGTCTTTGTTGTTGGAATTCACTTCCTGTATTTATTTTTATGCGGCAGCCTGCCTGGTCTCTAGGGCACAAGCTGAGTGGTAGGAGGGGTTGTGATCTTTTAGCAGGATCTCAAAACAGAATAATCCATGCGTACAGTAAAAGCAAATATACTCTCAGTTTGAAACCAAAAAGAACAGCAAAATCTCCTGAATTTATGTGCTTCTAGTCCTTTTATTGTAGGCTAAGATTATTTTATTTTCCTTTGGGGTCCATTATTTCCGTTTTAATTGTTGACTGTTAAAGTCTCTCCCAAATTTTATTTGCATATGGTAGAGAAACCATAATCTTAGCAATGTATTTTTATTAGAAAAATAACCAAGGAATCAAATGATTTAATGTTTAGTTGAAGTTAAAAAAATGTTTAAATTAAAAATACTTTTTGTTAGCTGTGAATCGTTCATTTTAGAAAAATCAGAAAATACAGACAGAAAAAGGATAGATACATATATGGATGGGTATAAACCTATATGCTAATAATGATTTTTCAGAGTAGGTTTATGGGTGATTTTTTCTTTTAAACAAGTCACAAAATAATCTTATTGAATATTTCATATTATAACTCCTTTTTAAATTTTTTAAAAGTTTTTTTAATTTATTTAAATGATCTCTACACCCTACATGGGGCTCGAACTCATGACCCAGAGATCGAGTCGCATGCTCTTCCGACTGGCGCCAGGCGCCCCTTATAACTCCTTTTGAAAAACAAAACAAAACAAAAAGCCTCAATATATTTTAAAAATATACTTCTCCAACATCATTTTGACTACTGTGACCAGGTAGTTAATGCATATGATCAAAATTCAAATGGACTAAAAGATTGCAAAATGTAAATCTTCCTCCCATTCCTGTCTCCCCTGGGGCGGGGGTGGGGGGGGGGACTATTTCCCTTGGATAACAGTGCTACCCTTGTAGCAGTTTCTACTCTTTCCACCCAGAGAGATTCTATGCATGTAGGTATCCATGCACTTATATTTGAATATATATGTGTGTGGATATATTATATAAACTGTAGCATACAAAGCCTTTAGCACCTGACTTCCTCCACTTAAATACAGTATATGAGATTATTCAACATAATGTTGTATAGAGCTGCTTCATTTTTAATGGCTGTTTGTAGGTGTACCATGTTATGTATCATAAAAGGTGATATTTGATTTGTTCCCTTTTTGATGGCCATTTAGGTTTCCCCTGATATGTTGCTTCTAAAACAAATCTGCAGCAAATACATTTGTATGCAAGTCATTCGATAAACGTACCAGTATGTCTATAGGAAGGATTCTTAGAAGAATGTGACTGTTCAGTTTGGATAGTGCGAAATCCTGCTTGGGAGACGTTCTGCCAGTTCTACTCCACCAGCGATGTGTGGGCATCTGCTTCCCTCCATAATTCGGCCTGGGTGTTGTCACACTTTTTCCTCTCTGCTTATCCTATACCGGGAAGAGGGGTTCCTTAGCATATGTTTTATTATATATATATTTTAATATGAAGGTGGTTTGGTAAGTTTAAGATTTATATTTCATATTCTGTGAAATGTCAGATCATATACTTTGCCCAATTTCTGTTTTGTACTTTTTTCCCTCGATTTGCAGAATGTAGCCCTCTGTCCGCGATATGAATTGCTAATGTATTTTTTCCCTCATTTGTCTTCACTCTTTTGACTTGATAGTGATTTTTTTTCCAAGTAGAAATACTAATGGATGGCTGTTTTCATTTTTAGCTTCTAGCTTTTGAATCATTCCTAGAAATGCCATCCTCACTTTGAGTTTCTGTTTTTATGGTTTTATTTTTTACATTTAAATCTTTCATCCATCTGGAGTTTATTTTGATAAAAAGTGCGAGGTATGAATCTTAACCCCCCCCCCATTGGCTACTCAGTTGCCCAATACCAGTCACTGAATAATGGATTATTCCTCTACTGATTTGAAATACTGCTGTTGTCATATACTAAATTTCTGTTTTCTTTTCCATTGATCTATCTGTGCATTCCCAGCAACTAAACTAAGTTATTGTAGCTTCATAATATGTAAAAATACCTGGAAGGGCTTGTCTCCCCTGATTACTCTATTTTTCTTTCTTTCTTTCTTTTTTTTTTTTTTAAGTAGGTCCCATGCCCATCATGGAGCTTGAACTCATGACCCTGAGATCAAGAATCACATGCTCCACCAACTGAGCCAGCCAGGCGCCCCTCTATTTTTCTTTTTATTGTTAGATTTTTTTTCCCTAGCTATTCTTGCCAGATTTCATTTCCAAAGGAATATTAGAATCAATTTGGATGAAAATTCAACAGAAATCCTGTTGGCATAGCTTTTCTCCTTCTTCTCTACCTCCCTGTTCCCATCCCTATCCCCCATTTCTCTCCCTCCCTTTCTCTTTCTCTCTCCCTGCCTTTTTCTTTCTTTCTCTTTCTTTCTTTCTTGATTTCTTTCTCCTTCCTTCCTTCCTTTCTTTCTTTCTGAGGGAGGGGTAGGAGGGGCAGACGGGGACAGAGAGAGAGAATCTTAAGCAGGCTCCACCCTGCAGGGAGCTGATGCAAGGATTGATCACAACAACCCTTAGATCGTGATCTGAGCTGAAACCAAGAGTTGGTTGCTCAACTGACTGAACCACCGAGGTGCTTCCCACCAGTTGTTTTAAAGGGAAAAGGGAAGGCATGAGGAGGGGAGCAAAAAATGGATAGGGGAGGTTGAAAGGGTTCTTATTTCTCTGCATCCTCAGCAACACTTGTTATTGTTTTTTTGTTTTCATTTTTATTTAATTAATTAACTTACTTTTTTTTTTTTTTATAGTGGCTGTCCTAATGGGTGTGAGGTGATAGCTCATTGTGGTTTTGATTTGCACTTCCCTGATGATGAGTGATGTAGAGTATTTTTTTTTTTTTAAGATTGTATTTATTTATTTGACAGAGAGGGACACAGCGAGAGAGGGAACACAAACGGGGAGTGGGAGAGGAAGAAGCAGGTTTCCCGCTGAGCAGGGAGCCTGACTTGGGGCTCTGTCCCAGGACCCTGGAATCATGACCCGAGCTGAAGGCAGATGCTTAACGAGTGAGCCACCCAGGTGCCCCTAGAGTATGTTTTTATATGCTTGTTGGCCATCTGTATGTCTTCTCTAGAGAAATGTCTGTTGAAGTCCTTTGCCCATTATGGATTGGATTATTTGTTTTTGTTACTGTTGTCAAGTTGTAGGAGTTCTTTATATGGTTTGCACATAATTTCTCCCATTCAGTAGGTTGTCTTTTCACTCTTGTAAGTTGTTTCCTTTGCTGCACAGATGTCATTGCCTTAATAAAAAAAATATTACGATCTTTGTGGGGGAAAATGCCATCTCTTTTCATTTAAAATTTCTCCATTTACTAGAGAGGCTATATATATTATTAGCCATTTTTCTTCCCCTCTTGAGATTGTTACTCACTTTTTTTACACTTGGGATCTTGGTGTGTCTTGGCCTTCTCATCATCCCCGCCTCATGCTCTTATTAAACCTTTGTGTTTTGTGGCAAATATTTATTTTTCCTGTTTTTATTTTCATTTTGGTTATATTGGACCTTCATAATGTTTTTACTAACAAAATACAGTATTAGGAGCAAATATTTTCTAGGGGACATTTTTTTTTGGAGTAATTTGCATGGCTCTGAGTAGCTTTCAGTTCTTCCTTCTCTGTCTTTAAGTCTTCTCTTAAGACACTTTTGTAATCAGTCAGTACTAAAAATAGTGGTTTTAGTCAGGACTGTTAATTTACATGCCTGGGCTTATAGGCATGGTGTATTTCATGTTACAGCTATGCAAACATAAATGTCAGTTTAAAAAATTATATAAGGGGCGCCTGGGTGGCTCAGTTGTTAAGCGTCTCAGGTCATGATCCTGGGGTCCTGGAAATCGAGCCCCACATCAGGCTCCCTGCTCAGCAGGAAGCCTGCTTCTCCCTCTCCCACTCCCTTCCCTGCTTGTGTTCCCTCTCTCGCTATGTCTCTCTGTCAAATAAATAAATAAAAATTATATAAAATGTGACCTTGATAAAATTTTGGATTGGGAGTTTACTATTAGGATCAAACTTCAGGGGCACCTGGGTGGCTCAGTTGTTAAGCGTCTGCCTTCGGCTCAGGTCATGATCCCAGGTCCTGGGATTGAGCCCCACATCGGGCTCCCCGCTCAGCAGGAAGCCTGCTTCTCCCTCTCCCACTCCCCCTGCTTGTGTTCCCTCTCTCACTGTGTCTCTCTCTGTCAAATAAATAAAATCTTTAAAAAAATATATATATATAGGATCAGACTTCACCCATTGTATTCTGAGCATTGTTGGAAGCATTGTAGTGTGAAAAGGAACATATGGTGCAATCAACAGGGCTATAGGAATAGAGATAGTAGTTTATCCCACTGGGACCTGTACTTGGCTAGAAATAAAGTGTCACTAGAACAGAAGAATGTTCTTAAATTTGTATCCCTAGCATTCAGTTGCGTACGTAGCAGGCGCTCCATAAATGTTTGTCGTATTGTACATAATTGATCGGAAAGATTTCTAGCACAGATAGTCAGATGGGATTAGATAGAATGGGTAAGAACTAGGGAAGGATAATGGTTTGGCAGGAAGACAAGAATATATGTTCCAAATGTGCTTATAGTTTTATATAAAATCACTGAAAATCTGTAAAGAGAAGCCAAATTGTTACTTTACTTCTGAAGTATTATGTGGATTGTGTGTATACATACATGTACAGGTAGAGGAAGAGGCAGTGGGGATACAGTTCTGTTCTCTAAAGCATGTTGGAGGCAGTGCTCGATAAGTACTTTCATAAGTGCATTTCCTATGTTCTACCAAAGGTAGTGATTTGCTTTGACTGTATCCTGAGCTTAGGAGGCATGGATGGTCTCAATACATTTTAGAAGTTCTCTTTTTTTTTTTTTTTAAATTTTATTTATTTATTTGAGAGAGAGAGAATGAGAGACAGAGAGCACGAGAGGGAAGAGGGCAGAGGGAGAAGCAGACCCCCTGCCGAGCAGGGAGCCGGACGCGGGACTCGATCCCGGGACTCCAGGATCATGACCTGAGCCGAAGGCAGTCGCCCAACCAACTGAGCCACCCAGGCGCCCGTAGAAGTTCTCTTTGAATACAGTTGAGAAGGGCAAGGGGTATGTTGACAGTGGTGGAAAGTACATACTACTCGTTAACCGGAATGAGAATTCTGGAAAAAAAAAAATGCAGAAAAATGCAAACATCTTGGCTGTTGAGGCACTTAGCAAAAGGATGACCAGCCTGTTGTTTTGGTGTTGAGTGAGTATATCACTGTTCGTGTATCACCTTATTAGAACTCAGAATGATGTTGGTGATGATGCCACCACCTGGCTTTTGCAAAACTCTTATTAATTTTTCTACACGTTATTTCGTTTGAGCCTTTTAATGCTGCTGGGTGATAGGACTGGTATCATGTTCGTTATATACACGAGGAAACAGAGGCTGATTGATCACGACTTCCCCGTACAAAATGTGCCAGATGTGGTGAGTGGTACAAGAACTGCGTCCCACACCTCTTGTCTCTAAGAGAAGCACTGGGAGCCCCAGGAAAATTGAAGCTACATTTGTTAACCAGTTTAAAGCCCTGGGGATACTTCATACTTCTTAAAAATGTTTTTTTTTTTTTCCCCCAACTAATTAAAATTGGAATCTGAAGGGACACAGCTTCAGCCCTGCATTATAATTACCTAAGTTTTCCAGCTGGGGTTTTTACTGGGTCACTGTTAAGAAATACTCCTCCTACTCCTCCTAATACCAGCGACAGGGTTTGCTGAGTGTATTTCATGTGCCAGGTTATGTTCTAAATGCTTTTCGTGTTTCATTTTTCTAATACCTTCACAAGAAACCCATGAGCAGTGCTCTTAATATCCCTGCTTTACACATGAAGAAACAAGGTGTAAAGGGATAGAAGAATAAATTCTCCAGGGGCACAGAGCTTTGATACAGACACATCTTGGTCTTAAATTTGGGATATTTGGCTACAGAATACATGTCCTTACACAACATACTATACTACCTAAAAGTTATATGCAGTCTCCTTTTTTCTTTCAAAGGGGTGGTTCAAAAGAGCAGTGTGCTCTGGGAGCTGCCATGGGAGTGGGGCGCTAAAGGGTGTATCTTTGCCAGAATATGGCCGTGTGTCTGTCCTTGTGCCGAAGCACTGATTGTAAATGTTTAGGGCAAAGAGTGCTGGACTTGAAGTTATATCTGGGTTCAAAATTTGGCTTCATCATTTTCTGGTTATGAGACACTGGATAGGTCACTACATCTCCTGGAGGCTGATAATACTCCAGATATCTTAGAAAATTAAGTTAAAATCTGTGACCAGCTCAGGTGCTGAATAGTATTGATTCTGAAACTGAATATTAGATATTTCTGTAAAAGGCTCACTTAGTGGTTTCCAGTTCAAATTAAACATTTAATTTATTTGGGGGCAAACCTGATAGGATGCCTGCCCTCAGGCTCACAGGCCAGACCGGAGGAACAGAGACTAGGTCACTGTAGTGAAATGGGTGTTGTAAGGGCTTGCATAACTGATGGCGGAGGAAGTGAGCAAGTCCGGTTGGGTCATCAGAAAAGATTCTCAAAGTACATAACCTTTGAACTTGGACTTGAAGGCTAAGCAGGATTCTTTGTAAGCAGGGAGAGAAAGAAGGATGAAGAAGGGAATTTACGGAGGAGAGTCAACATGTGCAAAGGTGCTGTGGCATGAAAGGGCAAAAAGGTGTTTGTGAATCCTCAGAAGTCCCTGGATCCAGAGTCTCGGGTAGTCACCCAGGTGGGGGAGGGGCGGTGGTGTGAACAGTCTTGTGTGTCAGGATCAGGAGTCAGGACTGTATTCTGTAGGCAATTAGTTGGTGGTTAGGTGTGCGGGAGTTCAGTTTTAGAATATTATTTTGGCAGTTGAATAGAAGGTACTAGCAAACCAGGTGAAGGGTGTCACTGTATTCCTAGCCAGTGTTAACCTTAAGAAATAAGACTACCAGTTATTTTACCAGCAAAAGATGGGTTTATTTGGGAATAACAGAGAATTGCAATCCAGGACAGGCAAACTATGGCAAAACCCCAGGCAAGTCCACCAAACAAAGAAGAAGAATACTCTTGTAGAAGAAAGTGGGAAGCTGGGAAGACTGTCATAAACAAAAAGTCTATTGGAGTAAACTGGAAGTTCCTTTTTTTTAAGATTTTATTTATTTATTTTAGAGAGAGAGAGAGAGAGAGCATGCGCGGGAGCAGGGGGAGAAGCAGAGGGAGAGGGAGGGGAAAGAATCTCAAACAGCCTCTGCCCTGAGCACAGAGTCCTGTACCAGGCTCCATCCTACCACCCTGAGATCATGACCTGAGCTGAAGCCAAGAGTCCGATGCTCAACAGACTGAGCCACCTATGTGCCCCTAAACTGGGAGTTCTAAGTTATAGTGGCTTTTCATTGGTTGAGCTGGGCCTGTCTCTCATTGGCTGGGCTGTTGGGGCAGGAGGAAGCCTTCCTTCTTCCTGCTGGAATAGTAAAGTAGTATCTGTGTGCAAGGTCCTGTCTCTTCCTGTTGGGTCTGCAATTAACTACGAGAGTGGTAGTGCAAGAGAGTTCCCCCTGCCCCCAACCCTCCCAACTCCCATTTTAGTGAGGTTTCCCTTTATTAATTTTCACACCAGAGGTGGGGTGCTGGGTTCCTGAGAGACCACTGGGTTACAGTGTGTCAGATGTCAGGGGTGGGGGGGATCTGAGGGTAGAGAACAGTAGAGAAGGACTTTCAGATTGCATGGAAAAGGAACTGGGATAGAAAATCTAGAAAGAAGACCAGATGAGGGAGGGAGATAATGAATTTAGTTTGGGGTATGTCACATTTGAGGTCTTTCCAGTTGTCCAGAGCTGTATAACAAATCATGTTAAAACCTAGTGGTTTAGGGGTGCCTGTGTGGCTCAGTCAGCTGAACGTTTGCTTTCGGCTCAGGTCATGAGCCCGGGGTCCTGGGATCGAGCCCCCTCATTGGGCTCCCTGCTCCGCGGGGAAGCCTGCTTCTCCCTCTCCTACTCCCCCTGCTTGTGTTCCCTCTCTCACTATGTCTCTCTCTGTCAAATAAATAAATAAAATCTTTAAAAAACAAACAAACAAACAAAAACCTTAAAAAAAAACTCAACCTAGTGGTTTAAAATAACAGCCTTTATTATGGTCATAGATCTGTCATTTGGGCAGGGCTTGGTGGGGACAGCTTGTCTCTGCTCAGCCTCAGCCAGGGCGGCTTGAAGTATGAGGCGGGGATCATCTGAAGGCTTACTCACTCCCTTGAGGGGCAGTTGTACTGGGAAGACCCAAGCAGTGGGGGCTTCTCGACATCCGTTTCTATCTGCATGGTCTCCAGAAAAAAAAAAAACCCTGTTTGATCGTTATTTGCTTGCCTACGTTGAGTATTGCTTTTCGCCAGAGGCTGTGCCGTAGACCCTGCCTTCTTACGTGTTGCCTACGGGCTCCCAAGGTGTGACTCCTAAGAGAGAGGCAGGCAGAAGCTGTGTGGCTTTTTATGACTTAGCCTCGGGCATCACCTCCTCCACATTCTGTTAGAAATGTGCCTCGAAGGCCAGCACATATTCAAGGAGAGGGAGGTGAGACTCCACTTTTGGTGGGAAGAGTGTCCGTGACTGTGTGCACGTGTTTTAAAACCACTACCCAGTTCTCCTGGGACGTTTATGTGGGTAGGTTCGGGAGTGAAATACGGATCTCTAAGAGAAGGAGTGGGGCAGGATATCGAGGTTTGGGAGACATGTGATATTGGAAGCTATTAAGTTGCTGAGATGGTCCAGGAAAAAAATGTGGAGTAAAAGGAGAGCAGAACTTGGATGTTGAACATTTCAGGGCTGGGAGAGGAAGGTGAGTTAAGCCACAGGGAGTTCAACTTTCAAGGTCTGTGGAGAGGCCAAGGGGATTGGGCGGAAAGAGTAGATATTGGCCTGTGCTTGACTACCCATGGTCGGTAATGCTGAGAGATTCAGGCTCCGTGGGTTGGGGTGGGGTGGGCTTTGCTTGCCTGTATTGAGTGTTGGTTTTTGTTTTTGAGCACAGAGGGGGTGGTAGCTTGACCTTTGTGCGCATTTGTAAAATGAGGGAAGAAACCAGAGGCGGGGGAGAGTAACTGGCTTAGCTGTTACTCTGTATATCACTGGTTTTAGTTAAGATGCTTTTAATGCAAAGTGTATTTTAATAGTCATATCCTAGAGTTTGACCTTCAAGGAGCTCAAGTCTGTGAGCAATAATTCACTTTAATGGTAACAGCCTTGCAGAGAAGAAGTACTTACTAAATATTTGCAAAATGAAAGTGTAGTATTACACATTCTCTGGGTGGTTTGAGAGCCAGAGAAGCAATTTTGCCTGGAGGTTACATTTGAGCCAAATCCTGATGATGATGATGATGATGATTTTTTTTAAACTGGTGATTTCTCAGGGCAAACCTGAAGTTGTGAGTGCTCACAAACCTGAAGTTTGTGTCTCAGCTATAGGATTCATGTGTGCAGCATGTCTGGATTTGTCAAATATTCTCACCCAGGTTCTCTTAAGAAACGATTTTCAGTCCAGAGTGGCAGGTCCCAAACTGGAGTCCATCAGTTATTTCTCTCGGATCGTTGTTGGAAGGGAAACCATACCTTTCAATCGGTTCTTCCGGTGATTTTTAAATGGATTGCTCATTGCTTCAGGGATTAAATGAAAATTTGGACTAATAGTAAAGATAACATAACAGGTTTCTCTTGGTTTAGGGGCTTTTATTTTTCCCAGAATTATAATCCGTTCTCAAATTTCCTCTTTTTAACCTCCAGAAGGGACTCCAGCCCTGGGACTCTTGCTGTTTTGCTGGTTTGCCTCTGGCTGGGGCTTTGGTCACTGCAGTTGGTCTGATGACGTTTTCCTAGTCTGATTATTCTATTTATAATGGCAACTGTAGCTGTTAAGTTTGAAAAGCAGTGAACTCTGCTGAAACAACCAACTTTTCAAAGTGCACTGGATAACTTTGATAATTCCCTAAAATCCAAAGTGAAGCGTAAACCTCAAATCACACATCTGTCTTTCAGCTCCTCTCAGTTTTCTCTTGGCATGCTGCATTTTTCTGTGGGTCTGTCATCCAGCTTTGCTCTTCCCCCGCCCTTTAGCTTTTCTCTCCTTTCCTGTCTTTCTTCTCCACCGAATTTCCATTTTCGTCTTCTCTTTTTATCTTTCCCTATTTAGGGCCATAAAATGGAACTCAAGAATTTTTTTGTTCTTGTTCTTTTTATTTTGCTTTTACTTAAGGGATTTATTCAAGATATTTTATGTTTCCTATTAGTGTTAGCTTTTTTCCTGTGGAAATAAAAAACCCCCGAGAAACAGATTTCCTAGTTTGTTCATTTATTATTAATTAATTTCATTGCTTTTGTGACGTTAACTTATAGGTCTTTCTCTCTTTTTGGCATGTGTAATGATTCAAAGCTTAGAAAAAATTTCAAATCATTAATTGGGCATTTTCAAAACTCACACTTTTTAACTCTTTGGGTCTCTGTATGGATGCTCGGCAAAGCAGAAACACTTAGAGGCTGCATAATTTTTAAAATTTACTGGAAGATGAAGAGGAACTTTTGATTTTTCTTTATCAATTAAAGGAATTGAGGGAAGTGGTTGTTCATTTGCGGTTCTAATCCTGTGCCATTCCAGGGTATGGGCATTTGTCACATTGTCACTTCCACCTTGGACTGGCCACCAAACATGAGACATGTTGGCCACCAGCAAGTGCTCCAGCTCCCTGAGCTGAGGAAGAGGCTGTGGGGTGGGTGGCCCCTCCCATCTGGGCTCCCGGGGGCTTTCACCCACGTTTGCCCACGTGGCACTGTAACAGGAGCCCCCAGGCACTCTGAGAACTCTCCTGCTTCTCTTGACCCCGGGTCCTGTTCACCCAGTCACCCTTTTGCTTTTGGCAATAAAAGGCAGTTTGGGGGAATTTTTTAAGTAGGCTCCATACCCAGCGTGGAGCCCAGTGTGGGACTTGAACTCATGACCCTGAGATCAAGACCTGAGCTGAGATCAGGAGCCGGGATACTCAATCGACTAAGCCCCCCAGGTGCCCCATTGGGGAGTTTTTAATGTGTGTTCATTTTCCCATTAATACCACTACCTCACATCTGTATTTTCTATGCTGAACAAAAGAAAAATGTTACTGGGCCCTTCACGGTGCGCCCCGCCACAGAGAATGTGGTAGTTCTGCCCTTTTCTTTAGAGGTCAGAAAGGTGATTGGAAGCATGCAGAAGGTGAGATGCGGATGGTTTGGGCCTTTTAGCTTTGGAAGAATTTGAAATTCTTAGTTCTTTTCAACCTGTATCGAGTGGGAAGGAGGAATTTTATTTGGCAGTGATGCTCACAATCTATTCAGTGCACCCCTGGTCCTGGCCCCAGCCAAGCAAGTCAGGGCAGCAAATGCCTTATTTGAGCCTCCTTTTAGCTCTGCTCAGATGTACTCTTCCTTTCCCATCTTAACCAGTGAGGGAGTGTGAAGTGTGGGGGGCTTAAAGAACTACCCAATATCCTATAGTTTACAGTATTTTACCACCTCTCAATCATGTAGAAAGACCTTATTTTATTTTACTTTAATTAATTTATTTACTTAGAGTGTGCACTCCCGGGAGGGGAGAAGGGGAGAGAGCATCTCAAGCAGACTCCTCGCTGAGTGGGGAGCCCGATCCAGGCCTCCATCCCAGGACCCTGAGACCATGACCTGAGCCGAAACCAAGAGTCGGACGCCTAACCCACTGAGCCACCCAGGTGCCCGGAGAGACCTTATCTTAAATGGATTTGTTACAGACATACCTTTGCTAAAATGCAGATTTATTTAATAATACCAGGATTTCAACGTATGGAATTTTGCCTGCGAATCTTTGTGCTCACCACGGGTGAGTGAAATGTTTGGATGCCAGTCCAGCAGAGCCTTTGGGTCTGTAGTTACAGTCTTGGCGATTGCTGTTCTGGGGAGAAGGCCACGCTGGGATGTGGAAGTGCTGGAAACGAAGCACTCCCCTCACCCCTGTCTGGCCTGCCTGGGGAAGCTGGAACACCTTTTGAGGAATTAGTTTTTCCCTTCCAGCAGAAGCCAGTGGGCAGCCCCCCTGGGGCTTATTGGGAAGCAGCTACGGCTGTCATTCACTTCCTTCTGTGACCTGGCATCTTGAGGTTCAAGCAGCTGTACTTAGTGTGTTTGGTCTTTTCTTGTGCTTTGTAGTAATTCTTCACCATTTTTTCCCCCTTAAATTAAACATCATCTTAGTAGGTGAAAATGTGTAAAAGCAAAGCAGTAAAACATTTCTTTTAAGTAAAAAGGCCTAGAGACCCCTGTCATCTTCAGCACCCTTCTCCCACATTGATTTGTCTGTGTCCCAGCATCATCCTTTCTTTGAAAATACCTGTTAATTAAGGGACACATATACTACGGGAAACATAAGCACATTTTAATGAAAGTAAAAACCTAAGTACAGACCTCATTTCCTGTATTCACTAACATTTGTCCGCTTGCCCTCCCCCCTCTCCCCTGCACACACCCTGTCCAGTCACTATTCAGGTTCTTAATCACAAGCATGGACTCGAAACACAGGCTGCTTTCTTTGGCAGGCCTTCAGGATATCAAGTTTCCTCTGTTCAAAGGGAACCCGAGACCTGCTTGTGCCTGACTTCTTTCACAGAAGAGATCTTCTTTAAAGCTGGATTTGCCAGTCACAGTTTTGGATATTAAATGCAGTTGGTGTTGGGGGGGTGTGGGTGTTGAGGAAGGGAGCATTTCGGACCTTGACCGGGAGCTGCAGCTGCCTTCGGTGGCTTCATGGCAGCCCAGGGGCGGTTGGCTTCCGCCCGCGTGATTCTGTCAGTCACTGTTGCAGGCTGGCCTGGTCCTCCCGCCCTCCTCCCCCCCCAAGGTCAAGGCTGGCCCCTCATCTCCGGATGGAGCTGGAGCGGGGAGTGGGGAAGGAAAAACATGTTCAGGATTGACCTGCTTCTGAGGTGTGCAGCAGTGGGGGAGGTAGAGGCAGGTTCCTGAGTATTCAGGAATGTCTGTTCTAGAAGGTGCCCCAGGAAGGGAGAGGCCTCCCAGGGTTGCAGCATTCTGTTGTCAAAGTAACAGAGAGGTGCAGGGCTCTTGTTTATATTGCAGGCTGCTTATCGGTCAGTGCTCAGGCCTTGAAGGCCATTCTACCCCGTCTGGCTTTTAACTGGCTTCCTAACTCATTTAGGAATAGATCTGTTACAGTGGGGGCATGTTACAAAATGATCTCTTCATATAACTTACACCTTACACTGTGGTCTTTTTCTCAAGTTTTAAATCTGTTCTCTTTAGAGGTAAATCATGTTTTTCTTTATTACTTTTGATGTAGTGCTAAATCTTTTCTTTTTAAAAAACTGGATATTTCTGTTATATGAGGCTATAACTTTTTGTTTCATCTTCTCTAGGTAAAGGACACAAGCTTCTAAATGGATGTAGCTAAAAATTTGGTCTTGTTAAAGGAAGAAAAATTGGCTGAATGGTGGGAGATGAGAAGGAAAACTGTGCTTGCTTTCAGGCTAAAAAGGGATGATTTTTCTCTGTACCATGGAGAAGCATGGCCCAGATAATTGAATGGCACACAGCTGTTTCTTTGTAGGCCTGCAGTCACTTTGAGCATGGGGTTCTGCTTGTGTCAAAGAACAAGTGGGTTGTGATGATCTCGCAATATCCAAGAGAATAAAGCTTGAAACTGAAGAAGCTGATGTTCCCAAAACCCAGGAGTGAGAATGTACTCTTATTTTGCTTTTTCTCTTCAGTGAAACTGAAGAGTACTTGCTATAGAGAGTGAAACTTCTTCTTGATCTCTTATCGCAAAGTTAAGGTAAGGATATCTAGGCTGTTTTAGATGTTGGCTTTTTAAGCTGTTCTAGGATGTGTGTCAAGGGTGAGGCCTGCATTTTTGACATCAGATCAGCTGTATTCTCACTTAAAAAATTTAGAAGTGGAAAATTCATAATTCTTTATAAAATACCACATATTTTTATTCCTAGTTTGGAACATGACTTGTAGCAATAATAGGGAGATTAAAAGGTTATCTCTTACTGACATCTCTCAGCTGAAAATTAAGTATAGCTGATCCTATTTTTATATTACAGGTTTCCATTACCTTATTTTAAAGTGGATTCCAGACTACCTTTGTGCGTTTATGTTCATAAATATTGGCAGTAATGGTTGATTTTACTTCTGTGAAGTTAATGAGAAATAAAATACAGGTGTGTGTGTGTGTGTGAGAGAGAGAGAGAGAGAGAGAGAGTTTATGCATTTCTAGGCCCCGCAACCTGGAAAGGAGATGTCAAGGCTTCGAGGGATAGTGGCTACTATCATTTGTCCCTAACATTTGTTACTTAGATTTCAAAGCCCTCTTTTCTGTCTCCTTTTCCCTGCTGTCCAGGCAAACAGCCCCAGCAAATACAAGATGACAGTGTGGGCTGGGAGCAGCATTGGCCCCTGCAGTGTGTAGGGCTAAGGAATCAACAAAACAGGACAACAAAAGACTTTGTGACACTTTAGCTTTTCCAAAACAATGTCTGCATTATTCTTTTTTTTATTCTTTGGTAGGTGGCTGTCCAGCGTACAGGAGTTGACTGTTGCGCACGCTCTGAGATCAGCTGAACTCACTGAGACACTAGTGAGAGTTCTGAAGTAAAATTCCTCCTTGGCTTGTTTTTCATGATTTTTGTGACCTCCAACCTTTCAGTAGCTCACAGGGAACCTCCATTCTCCTATTCCATCAGCTTTTCCTCTACCGTAATTGCATGGCTAACCATTCCTCTAGTCCCCTCCTAATATCTGTAGTATCTAAAAAAAGTTACTTTTAATTTATGAGAGTGATGCCTGAATACACTCTCCTTGTCAAAAAAAGGCAGGGAGGAGAGTGAGAGAATATAGATAAAGATATTTGCTCAGAGACCTCAGTTGGTGAGAGTCCTGTCCTTTTTTTAGGGACCTGAATACAGGTCTGTGTAGACCAGCAGTTCTCAAGCTTTTGCTTGCATCCAAGGGCTTGTTCAAACATACTGCTTTATGCAGATTGCTGATTCAGTGGTCTGGGGTGGGGCCTGAGAATTTGCATTTTTAGCAAGTTCCCAGGTGATGTCAATGCTCTGGTTCTGGGACCACACATTGGGAGCACTCCTAGAATTGATTTTTGCCTATTGTGTGACTTTCAAAAAGGCAAATACTCTCATACTATATGCACTTCTGTATTTTTCATCTGGCTGTCTTAGGAGAGCTTTCAAATAGTGATTTTTTTTTTTTAAGAGAGAGTTGGGGAGGAGGACGGGGCAGAGGGAGAGGGCGAGAGAGAATCTTAAGCAGGTTCCATGCTCAGCTCAGTGCAGAGCCCTATGTGGGGCTCAATCTCACGATTCTGGGATCATGACCTGAGCTGAAATCAAGAGTTGGATGCTTAACCGACTGAGCCACCCAGGCACCCCATGATCATTTCATTCTTTTTAACTGCTGCACAGTGTTTCAGAGTAGTATAAATATGCTTTAATTTAAATTCTGTTAATGGGCATTTTGGTTCTTTACAGTATTTTTTTTTTTTAAAGATTTTATTTATTTATTTGTGAGAGAGAGAATGAGAGAGAGTACATGAGAGGGGGGAGGGTCAGAGGGAGAAGCAGACTCCCTGCCGAGCAGGGAGCCCGATGCGGGACTCGATCCAGGGACTCCGGGATCATGACCTGAGCCGAAGGCAGTCGCTTACCCAACTGAGCCACCCAGGCGCCCGGTTCTTTACAGTATTTTTAAAAACTGTTATAAATAAATGCTGCACTGAATATCTTTGTTTATTCCTCCTTTAGGCAAGCATGTTGGCCTAGGGTAATATGGAGAAGTGAAATTGCTGAGCATGTATATATTTTATTTTAGTTTTGTTCTGATTGGTAATGTCCCCTGACTCTTTATGATGTTCACCACATTAACACCTAGCCCTGAGTAATTTGTTTTATTATCCTCCTAAGCTGGGCCTAAACCAGAGTTGCTAGGAAAGTTGTAAAAATGTGCTGATTGGGTTCTTTGGAAATTCAGCCTGAAATGGGCTTTGGGCTGCTGGCCAGTCTTTTTTCATTTTTTGTAGACTTCCTAAAACTGATACTCAACTGTTTTTTCCGCTCTCAGTACACTCGATGGATGAGAATTGCCCTCAGTAACAATGGCTCACTTATGTCAAGTTTCTAGAGGATATAAGTCCAAAGGTGTCTTTTTATGTGAAGTCGTTGTTAGACTTCTCCATTCTGGATGTTCTTCCCTCCTGTCAGACTCTACATATTGATAACCAAATGTAGCATTTCTTGCGTCCTCCACTTTCTAAACCAGTTATTCCTCTTTTCCTGTTTTGCCCTGGGCAGTGATATGTGTTGCGTGAGTCTGGCAGGTGTCATGTGGGGCTGCAGTCATAGTTAGGTGGTGGCAGGGTAAGTGGGTGTTACATCTCAGCACTACCATTGCTAATACGTTTGATTTCATAGATGGGTAAAATTAAAATTAGGGGTGGGGAGCTCACGCTGAGTTGTCAGTTCCTTGTTCTGCCAAATCGTTAAAATCAACCAACATAAAGCCCCACCATCTTTTTTATAAATATGCGATTTTTAACACCCCCTCTCAAATCAGGGAGGACATAATCTGAGAGTAAAGGACATTTACTTTTAAGTTCAGTTTCAAAAAAAATTTTTTTTTCCTCCTTTGTCTCTGGCAATTGAAAATACTGATTAGTCTGGAGTGATCCTAGTGTATATATATATAGAGAGAGAGAGAGGGACCTGCCATTTCTTGAGTAAAAAAATGTGATGCGTGCGTGAGGTTTTCCTAGTTTCCCATGCTGCTGCTGGTGCTCCCCAAAGTGACTGCTGGACGTGGGGGTGGTCCTCTACTGGGCAGCTCTCCTGAAGGAGAAAAATTCTTAGGATCCTTGGTCCCTTGTCCTCAGTCTTTGAGCACGTGCTGGGTGCCAGGCATTGAGCAAGGTTCTAGATAAAAGAAGCAGAGGAAGGAGTTCTTGCGTTTCAGCAGCTCCCGGAGAGTCCTGCTTCGTCTATACTTTGCAAACTGCTTTGCGTTGAAAATGTGTTCAGATTTGTGTGTGATGACAACTGCCATATGTGCTCAGAGATCACTTGCCGTCCAGATCTACTTAGATCGGTCACTTTTGGCTACAAGCTGTGCTTAAACAAGGTTGCTGTTGTATCTCTGAGCTTCTTGGGAGCATCTCCTTTTAAAGCCAAGAAACTCTGTTGTGAGGACACCCGAGTTACCTATTACTTACTTTTGTGCTTTTCTGTTCTGGGATGTGAAAATACCCAATAAATGATGACAACATTTGTGCTGATTTTAACAGCAGGGCTCCCCCAGAATAGAGTGAACCTCGTCCTCCTCCTCCAGGAGAACTTCAGCAGAGCCTAAGACAGTTGTACCTTTGGAACCTCATGTGATGTGTGGAAACAAATTAAAAAGTAACCCACAGAGTAAGTCATTACGGTGTTAATTCTTTCCAAACAACCAAGATCTAAGGGGCTTATTAGGTTTTAAATAGATAATAGTGCTTTATTAGATTTTTTTTTTCTGTTACGACTTACTGGATGAGATGCTGAAGGGATTTAGATGACCTAAAAAAATTGAAAACCCTTCGGTTTGATTAAAACGGGCACTGAACACCATGTGGAAGGCAGTTCCACAGCCTCAAGGAACCAGTTGTGGGTTTATTTCAGTGAACCTGATAGAAAAGGTATTTTGAAGAAAGGGCAATAGGCTCTAAACCATGTGTGCATCCTGTAAACTTCCCCCCAAGACCACTATCTTGAAACCTAATAAATATTTAATATAAGGGGAGGCATCTGAGGCTTTTGCTAGTGCTAAGGGGCTTGCTGCAGTTGCTATGGAAAAGCTCGTGCTGGTCTCAGCTGTGTGACAAGGACACTGTAGACCTTTCAGGAAGGGGAGCAGGAGTGGAGGGTCAGTGAACCTCAGTGAGCTTGAAGAGCCCTGTTGGTTCTGATGAGTATTGATCAGTTTCTTTATGGTTTCCCATATTGTAAAATGTCTGCTGTTTTTTACTGTTCAGTATTTTTTAAAGTCCTTATTTTACTTGGAATTTGGCTTCCATGTTGCAGAATCCTAACCTTGTATGTTGGTAAAATTAGGATGTAATTTAGTTACTAATTATTTGTATTGTTATCATGATATTCTTCATAATAGAGAAAAGGACAAAATACTACACAAAACGTTTGCCTGACAAGGATTATTTTCATTTGAAGAAACATAAATGACCTGGTTGGTTCTGACCGTTCCTTGAACTTGTTTCTTTAAAGCTAATTACAGAATTTGTTATATATAACTTAAATATTGGAGTCTTTTCCATGGAATTCACCTTACAGAGTAGTCTGCAAATAAACTGTGACTTTTATGATTGTTTAAAAATTTAATATGTATGTTTCATGAATGAGAGCATAAATAACATTTTTTTGAAAAGTGTTTTGTTTTTTTGTCTGCTCTGGTGCTTAATACGGTGGAATGTATTAGAATCTTAATAAACATTTAACACGTGTACTTCATGTTGAAAGTGGAACTATCCAATCTTCAGTAGGTTTATTAATCTTTATATACTCTTAGTCCCTAGCGTAGGTTTTTGTGATACCTGTAAATTCTAGAAATGATAATTTTTGGTTGATTGATCAGTTGGTTGTTTTTAATGTGGCAGACATTGCTAACTATGAAGCTGAAAAAAAAGAATTAGCCTGGGGGCACCTGGGTGGCTCAGTCGTTAAGCGCCTGCCTTCGGCTCAGGTCATGATCCCAGGGTCCTGGGATCGAGCCCCACATCAGGCTCCCTGCTCGGCGGGAGGCCTGCTTCTCCCTCTCCCACTCCCCCTGCTTGTGTTCCCTCTCTCACTGTGTCTCTCTCTGTCAAATAAATAAATAAAATCTTTAAAAAAAAAAAAAAGAATTAGTCTGGACTGTGCTTATGGGTGGCCTGTTGCTAAGTTTTAATGAGTTCAAAGGGGGGAATGTGTGTTCCAGAAATAACCAAACCTTTTTTTTTTTTTTTTTAAGACTTTATTCATTTATTTGAGAGAACAAGCCAGGGGGAAGAGGCAGAGGGAGAAGCAGACTCCCCGCCGAGCAGGGAGCCCGATGTGGGGCTCAGTCCTAGGACCCTGAGATCATGACCTGAGCTGAGGGCAGACACTTAACCAACTGAGCCACCCAGGAGTCCCCAAAGTAACCAAACTCTTAAATTGGAGCTGTATATGGTATATAAGTGAATTTGAAGGTTGTCTTTCCAACCCTAGAGCCTCTTTTTTTTTTTTTTTTTAAGATTTATTTATTTATTTTAGAGAGAGAGTGTGAGCAGGGGAAGGGGCAGATGGAGCTGGTGGGGGGATGGGTAGAATCCTCAGGCAGATTCCCCTCTTGAGTGTGGAGCCTGATGTGGGCCTGGATCCCAGGATCCCGAGATCATGACCTGCTGAAAGCTAGAGTTGGCTGCTTAACTGACTGAGCCACCCAGGTGCCCCACCTAGAGCCTCTTTTGGGAATTATAGCAACAAAGGCAAATAGAGATGACTTGACTTTGGGTCCTCGTGTTAGGGTTTAGACCCTCCTATTTGGGGCACAGCTCCTGAAGGCTGGCTCCGGTGAGGGGAAGAGAAGGGAATGAGATACCAAGCAGCCTTCTAGATGTTTCACATGAACTTGTACATTGTCTCATTTAGTCCTTTCAAAAGCTGCCTTAGTAAGTTACAGTAATTTGCAGGTGGGAAATGTGAAGGCCCAAGAAGTGGATGCTTCGTTCCTTGGTCTTATGGTTCCTAAATGTGGAATCAAGATACAATCCAGATCAGTTTGTGCTCTGTGACCACTGCCATCAGCTGCTGGGAGTCATTGCAGCTGACTTGGGGGGTGGTGTTCAGTTGACTCCTGAACCACCTGCTTTATCTCATTTCCTCTGTGAATGTGTGAACGCATGTTTCCATCAATTCCGTCAATGATTCCTCCTCCTCCATTCTCTTCTGGAGGGGTTATAAGAGAAAGTGTAGGGGTAGGGAAAGTTCTGCCCGGGACCAGTCTGTTTTTTGTTTTTTGTTTTTTTTTCCTTTTTCCTCTTTCTCTGACTCTCCCCATTTTCCAAACGTGGTCCCTGACTACAGCAGGCCCTCTCCACAGTTAATCAAGTTTTTATTACTGGGGATCAGCCCAACCCTAACTAATGGCCAGTAATATCACTCCCTAGTTTTTTCTGTACACAGATGTGGGATGGCTGAGAATCCTTGATTTGACTAGGCCAGACTGGTGTTAATGAGAAGATGGAGACCTAATCTGTGCCTTGGGGAGCTAATGGCTTGTCTGGGATGCAGGCCTCTGAGCCTTCACTGTACCATAAGACGGACTGACCTCATTGTTAAAGTGACTCACACAATTTGAATTAAGGGAAAGGAGTAAGTAATTCTGGTGAGGGAGAATCCAAAGCATTTTCACAAAAGATAAGCCCCACTGGATCTCAAGCTTTAGAATTTTGATAGGTCAGCTTAGGAAAGAATATTCTAGATAAAGGTGATATGGAGATTGCCTTACATATGGTAACAAATTCATATATATTTTTTTGTTGCCTAACATATTATCCTAAAACTTAGCAGCTTAAAAAAAAAAAACCAAACATTTGTTACCTTACACAGTTTCTGAAGGCCAGGAATCTGAGACTGGCTAGCTACATAGTTCTGGCTCAGGGTCTCTCATGGGTTTGCAGTAAAGCCGTTGGCTGGAGCGTTAGTCATCTCAAAGCTTGACTTGGGTAGTCTTTGGCAGGAGGTATCAGTTTCTTACTCCATGGGCCTTTCCATAAGGCTGCCAATGACCTAATTTTCATCGATCCTACAGAGAGAGAACCCAAGAGCTGTATTTTATTGGTCGTACAGATTGTCCCGGGTACAGGTGTGTGACTTCCAGCAATCAGTGAAGCCGTCTTGGAGGCCATCTTGTGGGTCACCATAGAGATGACCTGGTGTGTAATGTGTGTGTGGAAAAGGTGCAGAGCCTCTGTACCTGGAACTTAGGCAATGAGGAGTGATATCTGGGAGGTGAAGTTGATGTTGATGTGGTGTGAATTCCATGAGATTGAATGTGATGTGGAATTAACCTTCAAACAGCTTAGTCTAGTAGGAGTTATATTTTGTATGTATGATCCCAGGTGGAAGGCAAAATGCGTACAGAGGTATGAGTTATAAATATGAGAGTTCAGAGGTTATTGCTAGTGGGAAGCAGAGTCAGATTTGTTGGAGAGGTGGGGTTTGTGTTTGAAGGAAATGGTCCAGGTGTTGCTCACATTGAGGTGAGGTGGTGTGGTTCATCGGCACCTTATAATGCTGTGGACTGCTGTTAATCTCTTTATTGGTTTATTCTTCCTGCCAGGATGAGAGAACCTGTAATGAATACTGGATTTTAAGGTTAAATTTGAGGAAATTTCACTAGTTGGTTTGATAGTGTTGACCCCTCCAACTTTTTTCTATTTTTGAGGAAGAATGGCGGATGATAGAAATGTTTTAATTTCTTTTTTTTTTTTTAAGATTTTATTTATTTTATTTGACAGAGAGAATGAGAGAGAGAGCACATGAGAGGGGGGAGGGTCAGAGGGAGAAGCAGACTCCCTGCTGAGCAGGGAGCCCCATGCGGGACTCGATCCAGGGACTCCAGGATCATGACCTGAGCCAAAGGCAGTTGCTTAACCAACTGAGCCACCCAGGCGCCCCAGAAATGTTTAATTTCTTTGAGTACGGAGCACTAACCATTTTATTTATGTCGTATAAAATTTGTTACCATATGTAACCAGTGCATATAAAAATAGAGTACCTGTGGGGAAGTGTGTGTGTGTGTGTGTGTGTGTGTTATCTAACTGAGCATCAATGTTCTGTGTCTTGCGTGTGTGTGTATGTGTGTGTGTGTTATCTAACTGAGCATCAATGTTCTGTGTCCTGCACTGAAGTGGTTTTCTATAACTATAGGGGGAACCTTCACCATCGTTACCCACAATAGATTACTTTTCAGAATTCGTTAATTCCTTCAAGGCCATTAAAGGCTTAGTGACTAATGAGTAAACCCACTGAATACTACCTTATTTTCTGAAAAAAAGAGTTAATGTTCCCGGAAAAGGTGAGCTGTTTTCTCTGGTTAACAAGGTGGAGCCGGGTGTTCCCAATGGTTCAGGCTATAATAAGCGCTTGGTGAATAAGAAACGATGTTATTCTGGAGACAGCTGTTAAGTAATTAGAATTTACCTCATTTTAATTAAAATTTTCTAACTCTAACCTGTCTTCGCAACCGTTGAGCAAGGCACAGGTACTTCTTGTCAGTCAGGTTCCATTACCAACTCTGAGGGTGACCTCAGGGGAACCTAGGATTTGGGTTTAGAGAGGGCTCACGTTCTCTCCACTAAACAAAGAACATTTACCCAGGCCTTTGAATCAGTGTCCGTGTGTCACAGCTGGACCAGTGCTGACAAAATCTCCAGGGCCTTCGCATAAAACAAAGGCATGTTTTGTTGTGCGGAGAACATAAATAGGCTTCTTTTCTTTTCTTTTTCCATTCAGATATGAAATTGGAATTGCTTAATGGTAACACACAGCCTTCTCATCGAGCTGCTTGTGTACTTCTCCCGTGACGGAATAGTGAGAAAGTGCGGGTCCAGGAAAAAGACGGAGGGTCAGAAGAGCTGGGCTGGGGGACCCGCCTAGGTGACTGGGTGGGTCAGGCACGTGTCCCTGAACTTCAGGCTCCTTCTTGTAAATGCTCTGTATGCCTGTCTAGAGGCTTAGAAAAAAACCATTGTATTTGAGTGCATTTAAAAGCCATGAGGCGCTTTCCAGATACAAACTGCTCTTTATTGTTGCTTGTTATTTTAATAGTTGTGCTGAATTTTTCCCCCAAGGGAAAACTTTACCTCTGTCCTTTAAACTGCATGGCCCCAACAGTGGGTAATTATTAACTGTATTAATCTAGATCACATACTATACAGTGTTTGGATAACATGAGCGCCTTATCACTTTAAATGTTCTAAAAGTTTGCAAGTCTGAAACTAAAAAAAAAAATTTTTTTTTCCCACAAAAACACTACTCTAGATGCTAATAGGTATGAGACTTCTTTTGGGGCAATGAAAAGTTCTAAAATTAAATTGTAGTAATGGTTTCACAACTGTGAGTATATGAAAAATGTTAAGTGTGGTTTTTATTGTATGCGAAGTTTGTGTCAGTGAAGCTGCTATTAAAAAACAAAACACTGTCCTTAAATGTTGTCTACAAGGGGCGCCTGGGTGGCTCAGTTGGTTAAGCGACTGCCTTCGGCTCAGGTCATGATCCTGGAGTCCCTGGATCGAGTCCCGCATCGTGCTCCCTGCTCGGCAGGGAGTCTGCTTCTCCCTCTGACCCTCCTCCCTCTCATGCTCTCTGTCTCTCATTCTCTCTGTCTCAAATAAATAAATAAAATCTTAAAAAAAAAAAATGTTGTCTACAAAAATTCCATCGTTTCCTCCCTCCCTGCCAGTGTCCCGGACAGAGCAGGTGTGTACATATAGGTGACTGAATGTTGAATAGTGTAGTTGAGATCATCCAAGTAGCACCATGAGATGAGGATAGAAAAAGGGGCTGTAGTGGTGGGGGTAAAACTCCAGGGGGCGAGCTCTGCAGGGAGGGGCAGAGTGGGGGGTTTGGTTGGTAGTTGGGGGGCTTGTGGCAAGATTGGCCCTGCTGGTGGATGTTTGTCAGGCATGGCTTCGGAGGGAGGAAGAAGAAGATGCTCCACAAGCAAGTGAGGATCTGGGTGGGAAGGGGCCACAAGTAATCTTGGATGCAGGTTAGATGTGTCTTGGGTGTGAAGTTGGGAATGCTAGTATTTTGTGGTCCAAATTCTGGTGACCTTGGCCTTCGGAATCAGGAAGCCCTGTGATGACGGAGTGGGCTTAAGGCCAGAGGATGGCTGCATTTTGGGAAAGTGGGGCAGAGGGGGATTCAGAGAGCTACAGATTCTTAATTTTCGGAGTGTCTGTGTCCTTGAGTAGCAAGGTGAAGAGCTCGATCAGGTACTTAGATGAACAAAAGCCAAGAGATGAGGTGAGGCAAGAAGGCAGAAGCCAGGCCAGGATCTGGGCAGCTACCAGAGATCTGGTTACAGACTTTGGGAGTATGGTGTTCAGTGGCCCTTTGGGTTCATTTCTAGTTTTTTCACTTGTGTATTCTTTTTACTTTTAATAAATTTTGTTGAGTATATTTTCGATTTTCTAGATGCATGTGGTCTTGTGTTTGCTCAGAATGTATTGAATACCTTTCAGATGTATAATTGTGAAGCAGAAACCACTCCATTTTGTTCCAGCACCTGCAGAAGCTGACTACTAAAACTTAAGAAACCAACCACATTTTGCTCCTTAAAGGTCGTTCAAATTATCTTCCTGTTGGGTTTTGTGCACTGAGGTTTCAGGGTAGATTTCTGTCACTTTAGGTATCTTATTGTTCAAGACCGTCACCTTTTTAACATTGTCTTCTGAGAAATATTTAAATTCTTTTTTTTTTTTTTAAGATTTTATTTATTTATTCATGAGAGACAGAGAGACAGAGAGAGAGAGAGAGAGGCAGAGGGAGAAGCAGGCTCCCAAGGAGCAGGGAGCCCGATGCGGGACTCGATCCCAGGACCCTGGGATCATGACCTGAGCCGAAGGCAGACGCTTAACCATCTGAGCCACCCAGGCACCCAGAAATATTTAAATTCTGAAGGACAGTGCTAGCCCCTTCCTCAAAAGACAGTATTAATTAGCACCGTAATTAACTACTGTGAGGGTCCTCCTTCTGAGGGCTCCTAACCAACTTATTTTCATATGCTCAAGGCAAAAGAATTCAAACAATACAAAAGGGAATGCGGTTAAAATCAAATTTCTTGAAAAGAAAAAAAAATCAAATTTCTTCCGCCTTGACTCATTTCCCAGAGACACCTGTTATGATCAAGTTCCTTGGGTGTCCTTTAAGAAGTGTCGGTAATGGTAAATGTATAACCATTTAAAAATGCAAGTGGGAACATGTCATACACATTATTCTGCACTTTGTTTTATCTAACATGTATCTTCTTGGATGTTTTTCCTCATCTAACACAGATGGATAAATCTTTCTTTTTTTCTTTTTTTTTTTTTAAAGATTTTATTTATTTATTCATGACAGACAGAGAGAAAGGGAGAGAGAGAGAAAGAGGCAGAGGGAGAAGCAGGCTCCCAAGGAGCAGGGAGCCCGATGCGGGACTCGAACCCAGGACCCTGAGATCATGACCTGAGCCGAAGGCAGACGCTTAACCATCTGAGCCACCCAGGCGCCCAAATCTTTCTTTTTTTAAAAAAACAGCTTTATTAATTAAAACAAAACAAAACAAAACCGGGGCACCTGGGTGGCTCACTTGGTTAAGCCTCTGCCTTCGGCTCAGGTCATGCATGATCCTAGGACTCTGGGATCCAGCCTCATGGCTGCCTCCCTGCTCAGCAGGGAGTTTGCCTCTCCCTCTCCCTCTGCCTCTCCCCCGTGCTTCTGCCTCCCGGCAAATAAATAAATAAAATCTTGAAAAAATAAAAAAATAAAAATAAAAACAGCTTTACTGAGATATAATTTACAATAAATAATTGCCGTACAAATTACCTTGCAATTCAGTTATTTAAAGTGTACAATTCAATTTTTAGTAAACTTACAGAGTTGTGATACTACCACCACCATCCAGTTTGGGAACTTTTCCATTAGCCCTGTGCCTGTTTGCAGTCACTCTGCATTCCCACCCTTAGGCCACCGCTAATCTACTTTCTGCCTCCGCAGATTGATTTTACTCTTTTTAACTGCAACCAGTGGTCCGTTTTGTGGAAGTACAAAAAAATGTGTTATAGGTCTCTGTCCAGGCAAATCTAGATTTTTGCCGATGTTTTATTTTGCGGCCTTCTTAACTTCCTTTTAAAAAATTTGACAAGATTGAAAATTTGCCTTTGAGGCAGACTTGGTTAAGAGTGAGAAGGGGGGGCGCCTGGGTGGCTCAGTTGGTTAAGCGACTGTCTTCGGCTCAGGTCATGATCCTGGAGTCCTGGGATCGAGTCCCATGTCGGGCTCCTTGCTCAGCAGGGGGTCTGCTTCTCCCTCTGACCCTCCCCCCTCTCATGTGCTCTCTCTCTCTCAAATAAATAAATAAAAAATCTTAAAAAAAAAAAAAAAGAGTGAGAAGGGGATTCTAGGGAGGGTTGTTTGTGGATTTTCCAGTCATTAGCTGTAGGACTGGAGGAATTTTAGGGCCTGGGTAATTATCTGTATTTGAATAGAAACTGCCTGAGGCCATCCTGGACTAGGTTGAAACCTAAGCCTTAATGCGTATTTTATACATGTGGGGAAATGAAAATCTTGTTTACATAAGATTGAGGGGAATTTATTATTTTGGTCTTTTTTTTTTTTTTTTTTTTTCATTTTGTCTCTAAGTAGGATTTCAGGAGTATGTCTTAGGGTATATTTTCAAACTATATTTTGGGACCCATATTGAGTCATGGATTCTAACCAGCTGTTATTTAAAAAAAAATGAAATAGAATAATACCAAAATGCTTTGCACACACACTATAATGGTGAGTGTTGTTTGCTGAAAAATCAGTTTTAATTGTAAATTGTGTGTGTGTGTGTGTTTCTGGTGTAAACATTAGGAATGTTGAAAAGTCAGTGCCCTAGGAGTTCGTTTCTCAATTTCAGTCGGGGGAACAGATAGATTATACTACAGCTTTCTCTTCATTTGAACTGTACTAGAACTCTTCTTAGGGGCAGGTAGGATGAGAGGACTGAGGGAGGGTGGTTCACTGAGATAAACATTTGTTGGATATCAGCTGGGAAGGTGAGCCAAGCGGTCTGGGAGAGTAGGAGGTAGAAATGAAAATGTTCAGGGAAACTTCCTGTGTCACCACTTTTCTCTGTCAAAATACTGAATTATTTCCAAAGTTCTAATGAGGAGGCTTTGGATACATTTTAGTCAGTTTATCAACTATCTGTTTATAGTTTATCAACTCTTCCATTCTGGCTTTTTTGAGACCAGTATATATATATATACCTATATATATCTATATATCTAATCTAGATTGAGGAGAACTTTAGAACAATTACATTTGTTGGATGTGGTGGTTGGAAGTTACTTAAAGGTACCATACATACATCCCTGCTGTAATCTCTCCGACGCTTCTTCTCCCTACACTTGCCTACGTCTGCTAAAGGGGAGTTCGTTCTCTCTCCAGGCATCCCCGTTGTTCTCCAGCTTCTTCATGTGGAGGACCTTCAGGCTTCCTGTGTCTGTGGTTTCTGGATTGGGCAGTTGTACTGTTCTCTATTATTGTATGACACATTTCCTCAAAACTTACCAGCTTAGAATGACAAACGTTTATTATGTGAAGAGTAAGTCGGGAATCTTGGAGCAGCTTCTGTGGGTGGTGTGGCCTAGGGCTCTCATGAGATGTGGTGAAGTTGCGGATTGGGGGAGCCATTTGAAGGCTGAATGGACCACAGGGTTCATTTTCAAGATGGCTCACTCAGGGCGCCTGGGTGGCTCAGTCGGTTAAGCGACTGCCTTCGGCTCAGGTCATGATCCTGGAGTCCCGGGATCGAGTCCCGCATCGGGCTCCCTGCTCGGCAGGGAGTCTGCTTCCTCCTCTGACCCTCCCCCCTCTCATGCGTTCTCTCTCATTCTCTCTCTCTCAAAATAAATAAATAAAATCTTAAAAAAAAAAAAAAAAAAAAAAGATGGCTCACTCATACAGTTGTTGGCCGGAGGCCTCAGTTCCTGCCTGTTTGAATGCCAGCGTGCATCTGCTTGTTTTCGGGACAGCCCTCTGTGGGATCAAGAGAAGCAGAAAGACAGAAGCCAGAATGTCTTTCATGGGTTGTGGTAAGGATCAAGGGAGAGAATACCTGTCTGTCACAGAGCACAGTGCCTGGCACATAGTAAATGCACAGTTAACAGCTACTGTTACTGTTCTTGAAATAATTATGACCATGGATTAGGGTTCATATGTGTCTACTGTGTCATCAACTGTATGGAATACTATGTATAGGGAAACAGTTTCATTTGTTATTTTTTATATTTGGATGACTTAACCGATCTCAAGTCCAACCATAACTTCTAGACCCCTGTGTATTCATCCTCTTGTGCTGATACAAGATAACAGAAACTTAAGTCCTAAAAAAATAACAGTGGTCGTGTTGTTCTTCTTTGCTGTGTTTTAGCTGTTGTTCCCCCTCATTGCCCAGGTTCCTCCGAATGTACCAATGTCCATTTCTTTTTATAAACATCAGTAGTATTGGGCACCTGGGTGGCTCAGATGGTTAAGCGTCTGCCTTCGGCTCAGGTCATGATCCCAGGGTCCTGGGATCGAGTCCCGCATCAGGCTCTCTGCTCTTTGGGAGCCTGCTTCTCCCTCTGCCTCTCTCTCTCTCTGTCTCTCATGAATAAATAAATAAAATCTTTAAAAAAAAAAAAAAGAGATAAACATCAGTAGTATTGTCAAGTTCCTGGACTCCAGGTTGGAAAATTCAGACAGTTTCTATAGATAATTCATTTACAATTGAGGAGGTGAAGAGGACTAGGGCTAAGGTGTGGTAGGAGGGATGGAAGGAAGAAATGGGCCCGAAGGAGCCTGAAGGATTCTGGCTGAATTGGTAGATGGATAGAAAGAAGTAAAAAGTATGGAAGTTTTAATTTTAAGCCTGTGAGTAGAGAAAGTGGTGGTACGATTAATAAGAAGTCAGGAAGGGGGCTCCTGGGTGGTTCAGTTGGTTGAGCGTCCGACTCTTGGTTTCTGTCAGGTCATAATCTCGGGGGCGTGAGATTTAGCCCCGCATCAGGCTCTGCGCTTAGCAGGGAGTTTGCTTGGGATTCTAGGCCTCTGCTCCTCCCCCCGCTCTCTCTCCCAAATAAATAAATCTTAAAAAAAAAAAAAAAAAAAGTCAGACGGAACACAAATGAATAGAAGAAAGAATATATGGTTTTGGAAGGAAGAAGTAGAATTCGGTTTCAATTTTGACTTTGAGGGAGGTTGGTATCCACCAGGGAGTTATACATGGGTTACCCATGGTTGGCCAGAGTGCTCCTTGCAGTCATCCCTGGAACCTCTCAGGGCCAGACACAGGGCGTAAAGTCTTTGTTTGCCAGAGTGTGCTGTACCCTAAGATAATACCTGCAGTGATTTAGGAAGAGGGACCTATAGTTTACTGAAGGAAAGTGAAGGAAACAAACATTGAGTGTCAGGGACTGGTGCTTTTAAATGTCCGGTTTATTCCTAGTAGTAGCCTATACAAGGTATATGTGCTTACCTCAGTTTTACAAATATAGGGAAAAAGGACCAGAGAGATCAGGTGATCTGTCCAAAGTCACGTAGCTACCAGTAGGTGCTGCAGCTAAGATCTGAATTTATCTTTATGAATGAATGTATCTTCTTTTCCCGTGAGCATCAAAGGGCATATGTATGGCTGGTTGAATTGCTAGAATCTGAACACCTATGAAGTAACTCAAAAGTGGCCACTGGTAACTAATTAGTTACTCAGGGTAACTAATTGCCAGGTTATGTTTCATGCCTCTTTTCTTCCAGCCCGTTAAGTTCTGTTGCTAGAGGACTTCCTCAAGTGGCACTGTATCTCCTTAAGCTTGTGCTTGTTGCTCTGATCAGTAGGGGGTGGCAGAGAACAGCACAAGAATATCTCCTTTCAAATCCTGTCCTTAAAAACTCTGAGGCTTCATAACTCCCCTTCCCTCTTGGCACCTCTCCCATCCTCACCATGGTGTCTTGTCCGCCCAAGCAGCACTAGTCTGTGGCCCCTGGCCATTGTGTGGTGTCAGCGTGGAGGTTGGTTTACAGATCAGTTTGCCCATAGGAACCCGAATCCTCCCAACAGTAGCCATCATAGCTCCAAGGATCAATTACGGAACACGAACCGTGCACGGAATGACTTGCAAACATGGAAAGATTTGATCCTCACAACAACCGATTGCGGTAGATTCTTAGTGCAGTTTTATTCATGAGGAACTTGAGGTTCAGAGTGTTTAAGTTGTAGAATTTCACACATCTAGTAAGTGGTAGAGCCAGGTTAGCATTCCTGGTTTTTCTGACCTGACAGCTCTGTTCTTAACTAGGATGCCGGATTGCTTGTTTACACAAAGCCTCTCCCCAGACAAAAGCTTTTCCCATCCGTCTCTACTCTTACGCCATCTGGGAGAGGTGGATGCCCCATGGAGTAGCTGGAAGGGGATGTATGGCTGTGAGTGGCCACGGAGGACCTGGTCGCTCTGGGTTAAGTCTTCTCATAGGCGGCACTGAAGGGTACCTGGTCCCAAGGAAAATTGGATGTGGCCAAATGTCAGCACTGTTTTGTGGGGCTGGAAGAAAATGAACAGTTTAACAGTGGGCCAAGGACTCTTTGTTTTGTTTTTGAAGATTTATTTATTTTAGAGAGGAAAGCATGTGTGAATCAGTGGGAGGGGGCACAGAGGGAGAGAATCTTCAAGCAGACTCCTCGCTGATTGGGGCTCATTCCCACGACCCATAAGATCATGACCTGAGCAAAAATCAAGAGCCTGAGGCTTAACCGACTGAGCCACCCAGGCGCGCCCTCACCCCCACCTTTTTTTCTTTTTCCCTTTTTTTTTTAAAAAAAGATTTATTCATTTATTTTAGAGAGAACAGTGGTCCAAGGACTCTTGCTACAAAAGCTATTTGTTGATAGTACCAGCTATTAACTCTGGAAAATTCAGCTAGAGTCTGGCCCCGGAGTAGTAGGAATGGAGGATTTTGGAGACCTCCTGATCTTTTGATGACAAAAGAGGATTCACCTGGATATTAGCTAATATCAGATTAGCACTTAAAAGAGCCTGTCTTCCTTAGTGTACCAGTTAGCATTTGTGCTAGGTATTTTGCTGTGAAAAATGTATACTGGGATTAACAAAACAGATTTATCAGAATAAAAATTTAGTAATACCAAGGGAAACATAACAGTTGGGCAGAATGGAATCATTGGGCTGGTCAGTCACCTGTTTCTCCTCCAGTAGGAAGCCATTTTGGATATCTCAGTGGGTCCACTGAGTCTTCCTTATTATTTTAACACTAAGCTTTCTTCTTGGCCTTCCTCTCCTTTCTATTTATACTTTTTCTTTAGGTGATCCTTCCCTAAATGGATTTAAATGCCATTCAGTCATTGACTCCTAAAAGTATCACTCCTTTTCCCTCACCACCTTCAGCAGTTTCCGGAAGACACTACTCTGTATGTGAATGGAAAGGAAAAAAAAAAACCCCACTAGGGACTTGGGAAAACTCTGGGAGAGGTTTTGGGAAAATACTTTTTTCCTCAATCCCTCCCTCCCTCCTTCCCCCTCTCTCCCTTTTGTCCGTCCGTTCGTTCTTTCTTTCTTTGAAAGTTAGACTTAAAAAAAAAACAACCAACCTTTTATTTGTTTATTTTTAAGTAGGCTCTGGGCCCATTGTGGGGCTTGAACTCATGACCCTGAGATCAAGAGTTGCATGCTCTACCAACTGAGCCAGCCAGGCACCCCCAATCTCTTTAAAAAAAAATTTTTTTTTTTTTTTTAGTACTTAGATTGAATACTCATTTATTTTGATGGTGAACATAGTTTAAACATGATAAAATGGTTCTTTTTTTGGTTAACAGAATCATGGAATCAGATATTTATTTCCTGTCCTTTAGTGGAAACTGTAGTGAATTGAAGACTGTTGTTGGGAAGAAAATATTTCCAGTGGATTGGATTAAGGTCGAACTATCTTTTTTTTAAGATTTTATTTATTTATGTGACACAGAGAGAGATAGCGAGAGCAGGAACACAAGCAGGGGGAGTGGGAGAGAGAGAAGCAGGCCTCCCGCTGAGCAGGGAGCCCCATGCGGGGCTCGATCCCAGGACCCCGGGATCACGACCTGAGTCGAAGGCAGACGCTTAACGACTGAGCCACTCAGGTGCCCCAAGGTCGAACTATCTTGAGGGCAGGCAAGGTTCAACTAGCCTCAGTTAGACATCTCTGAACGGTCCATCTGGTCACTCTACATTTTAATGTTGACTCATACCATAGACTGTTACTTCAAGCTATAAACTTGCAGTTTTTTTTCTAGTATCTTCTTGTGATTTCTAGCCTTCATATCATCCATCTCAACCTAAGGGAGTAACTAAAAATCCCTGCTATAGGCAAGAAGAGTGCTCTGGAAGGAACAGCATGTGTAAAGTCCTGAAGGTTAGTAGCTCTTTGGAAAACTGCTCACCAACCAGGATGGTTAGCATGTAGAAAGTGCTGGGATTGATATGCAGAAGCCAGAGGAATATAATGGGCTAAGGGTCTTATGTACCACATTAAAGGAGTAACCTTGTTCCTAAGAGTGGTGGGGAGCCCTTATAGAGTTTTAAGCTGTGCAGTGACATGATTTGGCTTTTGTTTGCCACTCAGCATTGCAGAATGAGTTAGAAGTTTTTTAAAAGTGGTTTCATGAGCCTGTAATACAGACCTTCTGTGCTTTACTTTGTGTCAGTTCTTGCCCTTATCCTTCCTTCTCATAGTGTCTATGCCAAACTTACATAACTTTTTCAAGCCCCATATTTAGTCTTTCCTTCTTCCTTTCAACAGATGCTCTTACCTCCTTTCACCCAAATTTGAGCCAATCAGGTGTGAGCTCCTCAGCTTTTTGCCTTTAAAGCTGAATCTCTTTCCTTCTTCAGAGCATGTATGAGCCGGCCATTCTCATCCGGGGTAAACATTTAGAAATATAGCAAGAGAATTGGGATTTGAGAGATATAGGGGAATTTCTGCCACTTCCAACCCTAGCTAAAATCAGCTGGACAAACCAGGGAACATAAATTGTGGTTCCTTAGGGAAAAATAAAACAATAACATCAAAAACATAAAGATAGAGTATAAGAGCAGAGAAAACCTGTGAGCACTTAGGTATATCTCACCCAACAAATTCCAATGTTGACATTTCTGTTTGGCATTCTGTTTGTAGTACACAGTAATTTGTTCATATTGGTGCCTCAACAGATTTTGTAATGCTTATATGTGAATTTCATGTAAATTTAGTGGATATATAACTTTTAAAATAATATTTAATATAACTTAAATTTTTTAAATACAAATTACATACTCCGATGAAAAATTTATGTAATATTTTGTGTGTGGTTTGATTTTTAAAATAATAGCAATTATTTAAAAATTGTTCTTTTTTTTAAGGTTCATGTTCTGAGGCAAGCAGATAGGAGTAGTAGGAACAATCAAGAACTTTTCACTAGTAATAAACTCATGTATATTTAAGATAAATAAGGAGATGAGAATGAGGAAGTGTCAAGCAGGGATCTTATTTATACATTTTAATTACAAAATATAAATGAAGGAACATGTCAACCAAAATTTACTTGCTAGTTACAGGACATTAATGGAAGCCTCAAAGGTTTAAAGTTTTATAAAGTGGACACCTGGGTGGTTAAGTTGGTTAAGCGTCTGCCTTCGGCTCAGGTCATGATCCCAGGGTCCTGGGATGGAGTCCTGCATTGGGCTCCTTGCTGAGTGGGGAGTGCTTCTCCCTCTCCCTCTGCCCCTCCCCTCTGCTTTTGTGCTCTCTCTGACAAATAAATAAAGTCTTTAAAAAAAGTAAAGTTTTATAAAGGTCCTATAATTTATATTTTTTATAGTTGGAACATAACACTACAAAGGATGAAGTCATTCTGGTAGTATTCTGTCCTCTCTCCTTCCCAAAAAATCCAGATGGGAAAATGATCTGGAGAAATTTAGAAAACATGAAAGATGAAAAGGTGAATGTTTTAAAAATTATTGCAAGTTTTGAGAGAAAAAGTAAAACGTTCAATAAGTTATTATCTATTCATGTAAAATAGAAGAATCAGAATGTCCTCCTAGTTCACAAATATTTTATTGAAAACGGAATTTATCATTTTATGTCATGATATGTCTTTTCCTTCTTTGCATAAAGATAAGTATTAGAATATTAAAGGTAAAAATAAAGAAAGCTAAATGTAAAAAATTTCATTTTATGAATCTTAAAATTCATAAAAGATTAGCTTAAGCGAATATGTACAAAATGAAGAAATTTCAAGGGAAATAAAGGCTGAAATGTAGGGCGTTATAAATGAGATAACTGTTTCTTCTGTTTGTTTTTTTAAATTTTATTTACTTACTTGAGAGCATGTGGGCTCGTGTGCACGAGCGGGGGAGGGGCAGAGAGAGAGAGAGAGAGAGAGAGAGAGAGAGAGAATCTCAAGCTGACTCCACAACGTGTGCAGAGCCTGATGTGGGGCTCAATTTCATGATGCTGAGATCATGACCTGGGCTGAAATCAAGAGTCCCGGCGCCCCTCTTCTGTTGCTACAGGGATATCAGGCAGTCTGTAATACTGTGGACAGGTGGCAGTCTGTTTAAGATAACCTTTGACATTTCAACAGCTATCTGGTTTCATGAACTCTTTTTTAATCAGTGTAAAACAATAACAAAAGTCAAACAGCACAGAGAAATATAAAGGGAAAAGCAAAAGCACCCTTACCTACTTCCCTGATCTTTAGTCCCACTTCTGAGAGAGAAAAAGGTTTAATATTTATCTTTATATTTTTATACAATGTATTGGTGTGACCTCTATTTGTCAGGTTACAGTTTACAAGCTAACTCCTGTAACAAGCTCAAAATTTTAGTGTTTTCACATAATAAAATTTTAATTCTCACTCACAGAATGGTTCAATGTGTGGTGTCATTGGTTGGGTGGTACTCCTTGGCAGCTTTGTATTAAGTTGGAAACTTGGGAAGCCAGGCTCCTTTCATCTGGTATCTTTACTTGCACTGGTAGGGATATGAAAGCGCATCAGAGATCACAAGATCCCAGAACCCTGGGATGATGACCTGAGCTGACGGCAGCCGCTTAACCGACTGAGCCACCCAGGTCCCCCCTCCCCGCCTTTTTTTAAAGATAAAAACAAAAACAAAGAAAAAAAACCTTTCCCTTTGGAAGAGAAGAATAAAACCTGAAATAATAATAAATTTGGCATTTTAGAGTGCTCTTTTCCTTCTTACATACTCAGGGGACTGGGGGTGGTGGTTCTGAGAAAGGATTTGTTAACTCAACTGATAGAGCCTAGGGCCAGCAGTGGTTTTATGTAGAACTTTGCTGGATCACCTTAGAGATTGGTGATGTTTAACAGTTTATCTTTAAAAATTTTATACTTCGGTTGCTGATTGTCATATTTCATATTTAAATTTCAATCATTAAGCAGTCTTGAGGACCTGAAACTCAAATAGGATGTGGTGTTGATGCTGTTGGGATGAGGTAAGGGAAATGAAAACTTACGGAGCACTTTGGTGGCTCAGTTGGTTAAGCGTCTGCCTTTGGCTCAGGTCTTGATCCCAGCATCCTGGGATTGATCCCTGCGTTGGGCTCCCTGCTCAGCAGGGAGTCTGCTTCTCCTTCTGCCGGCTGCTCCCCCTGCTCCTGATCTCTCTCTCTCTCTGTCAAATAAATAAATAAAATCTTTAAAAAGAAATGAACACTTACAAAAATACTGTATTTTATTGAATCTAAAATTGGAATAGGTACCATAGTATCTGAGATTAGATGAAATGCAGTAATTGTTTTTTAAACCAAAATTTCATAGAACTTTTGGCCTACTTATTAATAACCACTTGGATGGGGCACCTGAGTGGCTCAGTCGTTAAGCATCTGCCTTTGGCTCAGGTCATGGTCCCAAGGTCCTGGGATCGAGCCCCGCATCAGGCTCCCTGCTCTGCGGGAAGCCTGCTTCTCCCTCTCCCACTCCCCCTGCTTGTGTTCCCTCTCTTGCCGTGTCTCTCTCTGTCAAATAAATAAATAAAATCTTTAAAAAAAAAAAAAACACTTGGAAAAAGAAACACTGATACTATGTCTCCCTTCCAATTCTACTAGATTTGCATCTTCACCTCTACCTGGGACTCTGTACTCTTCCAGATTCTTTTTCCACTTTAGCGTCTTTCTTGAGTCTTTGTTCTTCCATTCATCATAAACTGTTACCTCTGAGTCCAGTAGTTCTTTTTTTTTTTAAGATTTTATTTATCCGAGAGAGATTGAGTGCGAGTGGGGGGAGGGGCAGAGGGAGAGAGAGAATCTCATGCAGACTCTGCACAAATGTGGAACCCTACGTGGGTCTTGATCTCACAACCCTGACAGCATGACCTGAGCTGAAACCAAGAGTTGGACACTCAACTGAGTGAGCCCCCCAGGTACTCCATGAGTCCAGGGTTCTTAACACAGTTGCACCTTAGGATCACCAGGGGAGCTTTTACAAATGACTGACATTGAGAACCTTTGCCTTAGTCTGTGAAACATGCCTGTACCCCTTCTTTGCTCATAGGTTCCTCTCGAGGATTGTCTAGATGCCTCCCCATCTCCTGCATGATTGTCCAGAGTGGGCATGTCTTGTAGTCTTCACTCCCTCACCTTTTGGTCATGTTCAGCCCACGTAATGAGGCTTCCTCCTTTCACCCCTTCACTGAAGTGCTGTTGCTAATGTCACCAGTCACCACCTGCCTGCCACTGATTTCTCCTTCCTTATTTTACCGGGTATTTGTTGCATTTTGGGTGCTGTTGCCCATTCCTTGTTGTGAAACCCATTCCTTGTTGTGAAGGAGGGAGGGAGAGGCAAATCAAGAAACAGACTCAGCTATAGAGAACAAACTGATGGTTACTGGAGAGGTGGTGGGGGAATGGGTTAAACAGATGATGGGGACTAAGGAGAGCACTTGTGGTGATTGAGCACTGGGTGATGTGTGGAAGCGTTGAATCACCATATTGTACACCTGAACTAATATTACACTGTACGTTAACTAACTGGAATTTAAATAACTTAAAAAAAAAGGTAACTGTTTCCTTGCCACTTTGCATATTCTTCCTCAGAGAACTTATGTGTCTTAAGTGTTCAGCTTAATGTGCTAATGATTTCTTGGTTATTCCCATCAGTATCAGAATCTTGTTTCCGCCTTCCCAAGCAGCATATCTATTGGATAACCCATGAACTTGACCAAAATGGAATTTATTTTTCTTCAGAGCTGTTTAACCTCCTGTGTTCTCTTGGCGCCACCATCCACCCAATTTTCTTTCTTTCTTTTTTTTTTTTTAAGATTTTATTTATTTATTTGAGAGAGAGAATGAGAGACAGAGAGCAGGAGAGGGAGGAGGGTCAGAGGGAGAAGCAGACTCCCTGCTGAGCAGGGAGCCCGATGCGGGACTCGATCCCAAGACCCCAGGATCATGACCTGAGCCGAAGGCAGTGGCTTAACCAACTGAGCCACCCAGGCGCCCCACCCAGTTTTCTGTGTTAGAAATCAGAGAGTCATCTTTTCTCCTTTTTCCCCCACTTCATGCAGTCATCTAATAAGGGCTGCAAATTTTATGTCTTAATATTTCTCAACATATATCTTTTTCTCTCTCACAGACCACCGGAGTACTCCCTAGCTCAGGACCTCATACTCATGTGGATGCTGCAGGGTCTCCTGACTGGTCGGTCTCCCTGTCTCTTGGCTTGTCCCTCTCAAACTTCTCCTCCGTAGTCACCAGAGGGACTCATCTAAGATGCAGATCTGAATTGTCACCTCTCTACCTGGACATTACCAGCATTTCTCTCCTTTCCCCTTATCTCCTTTCTCTCCTTTCTCCTCATTTCCCCATCTATTTGTCTGGAGTCTCAGCTGGTGCCCTCCTGCCCAGAGACCTTATTGGTGTTCCTGACCACCCGATGTGCTTGCTTTCCTTTTAATCCTGTCCTCTGTTCCTGCTCTTCACTGGCCCTCGGCAAAAGTCCAAAGGTTCCCTAAACCTTACTTTCTGATCTAGCAAATTCACTTACTGTTCTTAGTTCTTAGCTGTCCTGTCCTCGTTTATTGCCGTTCATTCAGCCCCGACCCTGCTTCTGATTCAGTGCTTATTCCCCTGTGTGCTCTAGCTTGGTTTAATCTTGTTTTCTGTTTCATTTTGAGACGCATTGAGTTGCAGTTAGAGAAAGCCCTAGTCATGGTGCCAGACCTGATTCCTAGTTGGATGAGAGAACTCTCATGAGATTTCAGCGAAGTAATTTATTTGATTTTCAGTTTTCCCATCTATAAGATGGTAATGATGATAAAACATCATTGGCTAGGGTTTTTTTTTTTTTTTTTTTTTGAAGCCTTACATGGGATAGTACATTGAAAGAACAAGGGGAATATGTAAAGTAGAAAATAACAGCAATGATAAACCTAATTCCTTTATTATTAATTATATAATTATTAATAATTGAAAAGAAAACCTTCTACTGTGTTTTATTACCCATAGCTCTATGAACTCAGCTGGAAACCAATGAAAATCTTCCGAATGAATAAAAAAAAAAAGGATAAAGTCAGACTGGAGCCTTGTCTGCAAACCAGGCTGCCTGTCTGCAAGGAGACAAGAAGTGATCAGCCAGTGCACCCTTAGTGTCTTTAAGGCAGCGTGGTTCGGTCTGGGCTTGGTGTGCTTTGAAATTAAAATCAGGGATTTATACTGCAGATGTAATCCCCATAGGAATTCCTTGCAACAAACATACAGAGTTGGGGGAGGGGGAGATTATTACAATTACATTTTTCCCTGTGGTTCCTGAAGTTTCAGGGGATTGATTTGGCTGGTCTGTTTGGAGTTGGCTACTTATACAGTGTTTTTGTTAGTTTTTGCAGTAAGGTGTTTATGAGGATTAATGACTGCATTAAATAAGAGTAAACCTAAGACTTTCTGAGAGCTCATTATAAAAACATTCAGTCAAAACCTCCACTCTTTGTGACTGTAATCTTTGAATTGAATTGAGTAAGAGGAGAGGCCCTCTCTTGGGACTCCTGTCATGTCTTGCCTTTTCTGGGGCTGTTGAAGGGTGGTAGTTTTTCTCTGTTCACTTTAAATAACACTTAGTATTCATTCATTCATTCATTTATGAGAGAGAGAAAGAGAGTGAGTGCAGGAGAGGGGCAGAGGGAGAGGGAGAGCGGGAATCTCAAGCAGGCTCCATGCTCAGTGTGGAGCCAGACTTGGGGCTCGATCTCACGACCTTGAAATCATGACCTGAGCTGAAACCAAGAGTCGGATGCTTAACCGACTGAACCACTAAGGCGCCCCAAATAGCACTTGTTTTAAATTGATTATTTGTTTTTAGTGGGAAATAGAAGAATGTTGATCTTAGTCATCTTGGTAATGATCTTGTACTTAGCTGGATATATTCATAAATTTGTGTGGATAGTGGAGGAAAAATCAATGTAAATTTGAATGTTTAGTGCAGATTTTTTTGTTTTTAACACCACATGAGTGTATCTTTCTATTGTGAGGCATATGATAATTGAAGAAAACCTGCTTACTGAAAAATATTTCTCTTAGATTTTGTTTAGCTGAAATGATTGTAATAAACATTGTTTTATATTGCTCACTGAAGAGGGTCAGATGACAGTGTTGGTAAAAATACAAACCATTTTTAAAATTACAGCTGCACTTAACTTGTATACATATATTGTATTTAAGTCCCATCAATAACTTTAACAATGAACCTGTAGTTCAACCCATCCATTTTGTTAAAATTTTTAATTAATTTTAATTTTATTATGTTAAGGTACCATCAACTGAATTCTTACTATATGTATGTGCAAAGTATGTAAACTTCCATCTATTGCAAATATTTTCTTGCAGGCTATGACTTGTCTTTTAGCTAATACTATCTTTTATCATAACAGTTTAAATTTGTATGTAACCAAATTTGCAGTCTATTAGTAACTCTTGGATTTTGTATCTTAGAGAAGCCATCACTTACTACTAAAGTAGTCTATAGTTACAGGGTAGAGTGCTACCCCCTACAGTTTTTCTAACATTTTTATTGGGCATATTTCATCTGGAGTTCTGGCGTGAGTTAAGGAACAGTTTATGTTTTCTCTGCTATACTCTTGTCCTATGTTAAATTCCTTTGTGTACAGAGATATATTTCTGGACTTCAGTTTGTTTCATTGATCTGTTGATTCTTAATGCCCATACTGTGTGGTTTTAAGTACAATACAAAACTCATACTCTTTGAATTTTAAAAAGTTTACATTTTCTTCTATATGGTGTAAAGCAAATTTTAAATGAACAGCAAGGGATAAAATGAAAATTGAAATTCTTCTTTCTTTAGTTCATTCATCATAGTCTCCCTTCCCATTGTTAATTATTGTTATATTTCTTGACCTTTTTTCTCCAGAAAACTTCTATCCCTGTTCCAGCACACACACTTATCCATGGGTAAAAATGTGTACAAATGGGGTCATACTATATGTACTATATATTATTCTTTACCTTGCTTTTTAAAAAATATAACCGTGTTATTGGGATAAAATTCTTATACAACTCACTCATTTAGTATACAGTTCAGTGTTTTTTAGTATATACTTGTGCAGTCTCTAACACAATCAGTTTTGGAACATCAACCTACAATAGACCTCCTACCCAGTAGTCACTCTCCACCCCTCCTGCCCCAGCCATAGGCAGACAGTAACCTACTTCCTCCCGATTTGCCTGTTCTGGACATTTCATAAAAATAAATTTATACATATGTGGTCTTTTGCCACTGGTCTCTTTCTCTTAGCCTGTTTTCAAGATGCATCCAGGGTATAGCATGTATCAGTACTGAATTTCTTTATTGTCAAATAATATTCCATTGTAGGGATATACCGCATTTTATTTATCCATTCATCAGTTAATAAGCATTTGGGCTAGTTCCACTTTCGGCTATTTTGAGTACTCCTGTATATTTATGTGAATGTATGTTTTCATTTCTTTTGGGGATATACCTAGGAGTGCAATTGCTGAGTCATCTGGTAACTCACTGTTTAACATTTGAGAAACTGCTAGACTGTCTTTTTAAGTGACTGCACTATTTTACATTCCTACCAACAATGTATGAAGAATCTGGTTCTCCATATCCTCACCAACACTACTTCGTATTGTCTTTTTGATTATAGTCATTCTAGTAGGTTTGAAGTGGTATCTCACTATGGTTTTAATTTTCATTTCACTGATGGCTAATGGTGTTGCCTGCCTTTTTCTGGACTTACTGGCTATTTGTATATCTTCTTTGGAAAAATGTTTATTCAGCTCCATTGTCCGTTTTTTAAATTGGGTTGTCTTCTCATTGAGTTGTGAGAGATTTTTTATATATTCTGGGTACAAATCCTTTATCAGATACATGATTTTCAAATATTTCTTCCCATTCTGTGGGTTGGATTTTCACTTACATAATAGTGTTCTTGAAGCATAAAAGTTTTTATTTTTTATTTGGGTTTATCTTTTTTTACTTGCACTTCTGTGTCGTATCTAAGAAACCATTGCCTAATCCAAGGCCCTGTAGATTTATGTCTATGTTTCTTCTAAGAGTTTTATAGTTTAAGCTCTTATATTTAAGTCTTTTATTCTAAGTATGTAGTTTGAGGTAAAGTCCATCTTCATTCCTCTATATGTGGATATCTAGTAGTCCCAGTACCATTTGATGAAAAGACTGTAAGATGCTCCTATCACTCCCCCTCACTCAGGAAATTACAAGGGTTTTAGGAGCTCTGTGGCAAGAACTGAGGGTAGAGACCAAATATATATTTCTTAGTATGTCACACAGCCTTAGCAGGCTAATACACTGTCCTTATGTTTGTAGTAAGTTTTGAAATTGGAAAGTGTGAGTTTTCCAACTTATTCTTCTTTTTCAAGATTGTTCTGGCTATTATAGGCGCCTTGCATTTCCCTGTGATTTTGATAGGATTGTATGGAATCCGTAGATTGATTTGGGGGGAATATCACTCCCTTAACAATATTAAATCTTTTGACCCATGAGTATGGGCTATCTTCCCATTTATTTAGACTGGCTTAAATTTCTTTCAATACATTTTTGTTCTTAGAGTGTAAGTTCTATACTTCATTTGTTAAATTTATTATTTCTGCTGATATTTTTTTTAAGTGGCATTCTTTTTTTTTTCTTTAAGTTTATTTATTTTTGGGGGGTACCTGGGTGGCTCAGTTGGTTAAACGTCTGCCTTTGGATCAAGTCATGATCCCGGAGTCCCAGGATCAAGCCCCGTGTCAGACTCTGCTCAGTGGGGAGTCTGCTTCTCCCTCTCCCTCTGCCCCTTGCCCTGCTCTTTCTCTCTCTCTCTCAAATAAATAAAATCTTTAAAAAATAGTTTTATTTTTTTTAGTGATCTCTACACCCAACATGGGACTCAAACTCACAAGCCCGAGATAAAGAGTTGCATGCTCTTCTGACTGAGCCAGCCAGGTGCCCTCTGTTGCTATAATTAAAAGCAACTTTTTTTTTCTTAATTTCATTTTCAGGTTATTTACTATAATTATATAAATGTGATAATTTTTGTATATTGATCTTGTATCCTGCAAAGTTACTGAACTCAAGCATTTTTGTTGTTGTTGTTAAATATTTTATTTATTTGACAGAGAGAGACACAGCGAGAGAGAGAGCACAAGCAGGGTGAGTGGGAGAGGGAGAAGCAGGCTTCTCGCCGAGCAGGGAGCCCGATGTGGGGCTCAATCCCAGGACCCTGGGACCATGACCTGAGCTGAAGGCAGACGCTTAACGACTGAGCCACCCAGGCGCCCCTGAACTCACTTAAGCGTTTTAATAGTTTTATAGGCAGTTGCTTAGTCGAGATCATGTCATCTGTGAATATAGATAGTTTTACTTCATTTTCAAGATGGATGTCCTTTATTTCATTTTCTTGCTTAAGTGTCCTGGCCAGAACTTCCAGTAGAATTTTGAATAGAAGTAGTGAGAATGGACATCCTGTTTCCTGATCTTAGGGGGAAACCATTCAGTCTTTCACCAATAAGTAAGATGTTAGCTGTGGTTTTTATTTTTTATTTATTTTTTAAAGATTTTATTTATTTATTCGACAGATATAGCAAGAGAAGGAACACAAGCAGGGGGAGTGGGAGAGAGAGCTGTGTTTTTTTCATAGGTACTCTTTATCAGGTTGACGTTCTCTTATATTCCTAGTGTTTTTTTCTAGAAAAGGGTGATGAATCTTATCAAATGCATTTTCTGTATTTCTTGTGTCTGTTGTGATGAATATATGTTTTTTAGGCTTTTTACTGTTGGCATAATAATAATATATTGATTTTTGGATGTTCAGCCAACCTTGCATTCCTGGAATAAACCCCACTTGTTAGTGTTAAATAATTCCTTTTGTATGTTGCTAGGTATGGTTTACTAGTATTTTATTGAGGATTTTTGTGTCATATTTATTCTGGAGATATTAATCTGTAATATTTTGGTGATATCTTGTCGATTTTGGTATTGGAGTAATACTGGCCTCATAGAATGAATTAGATAGTGTGTCTTCTTCTTCAGATTTTTTTTTTTTTAAGAAAAGTTTATAAAGAATTGGTATGAGTTCTTTAAATATTTGGTACAGTTCACCGGTGAAGCCATCTGGGCCTGGAGTTTTCCTTGGGGGTAGTATTTTGTTTACTAATTTAATCTCTTTACTTGTTAGAGTTCTTTTTCACATTTTCTATTTATTCTTAAATCAGTTTGAGGATTTGAAGTCTTTCCAGGTATTTGTTCATTTCATCTAAGTTCTCTAATTTGTTAGTATGTAATTGTACATAGTATCCTTTATAATCCTTTTTATTTTTATTGTTGGTAATAATGACCTTCTTTCATTCCTCATTTTAGTTCTGCCTTGATTTTTAAGCAAGCTTTTTAAAGCTTTATGTTTTAGAAATTTAAAATGATTGAGCTAATTTTTTAACAACCACATAGTATTCCATAATTAAACTATTTATGACCCATAACATTTATAAATAGTGCATCAGGTAGTATTTTTTAATATATTTTGGTATATTTTTGGTGATACTGTGTGTCTGAGGGGAAATTTTTAGTAGTTGATTTGCTAGGTAAAAAGGATGTCGTGTTTGTTATGATCAATATTAGTAGTTATTAACAAATCTCCCTGAGTTTACACCAGTGTGTATGAGAGTTGTTTTGAATCTTGCCAGCACTGAGAATAATGTAACTCTTTTATATTTGCCCCTATGATTTGTGAACATTTTTGTCTTACTTTGATTTACACTCAATGAGATTAAAGATTTTTTCATATGTTGGCTATTTATATTTATATTTATCTAGAACTAATTTTTATATCCATTACTCTTTTTTATTGGGTTATTGATCTTAACAAATGTTTTGTTATATTAAGGAAAGTAGACCTTTGTCATATGTCTTCTAAATATGTTTTCCCTGTTTATGGTTTCTTTTAACCTCGTTGGATATTTTTGTTCTGTAGAATTTTTATATTTTTATGTGGTTAGATTTATCTACCGTTTCCTTTCTGGCTGTGGCTTGTATCAAGTTCATGTTCCTTACTACTGTCCATTGCTGCCTCCTGTGTTATTAGGCTCTGTTAGGCTTAAAGAAACATACATGCTTGGTTTACCTCAGTTGATGGCTTTTATTGTAAAAATTCATAGAGAATAGGAAAAATAGGATCAGCCAGATAATCGGGTTGTGGTGTTGGGACATAGAGAGTCTGGGAATTAGTCCATAGGTCTCTTCTCTGCAGGTAGATTAATAGAATATCCAGAAATTGTCTCCTTGGAGTGGACCTTGTTATACCATGAACTCAGGGAAATATTTGAAAAAGACACCACTTCAGAAGCCTTGGAGAATGGCTGAAATACGTGTGATGTTGATGGATGAAGGTGTTGTAGGATAGGGCTAGGCATTCCTGGAGGGAGGGGTATTTGAACAAAGACAACAAAAGAACAAAGACAAATGCTGATTCCCTGGATTTCTGGGTCTGATTTAAGAGGATTAAGGATGGGGAAAGGTCAGTTAGTGTCCAGAATTCTTGAGAGGATGCTTGGACTTTATTTGATAACCAGTGGGGAGCTACTGGAAAGGTTTAGAGTCGGACATTCATTTAATAAAAATTCATTTGTGTCAGGAACTGTTATAGGCACTTAGGGATATATCACTGTGCAAAATAAACCAAACAAGGAAAAAAAAAATTATTCCTCCTGTGTAACTTACGTTCTAGTGGAGAAAGAGAATCAATAATCATTATGCATAGTATGTATTTTTTTTTTTTCTTAAAGATTTTATTTATTTGACAGAGAGAGACACAGCGAGAGAGGGAACACAAGCAGGGGGAGTGGGAGAGGGAGAAGCAGGCTTCCCGAGGAGCAGGGAGCCCGATGCGGGGCTCGATCCCAGGACCCTGGGATCATGACCTGAGCCGAAGGCAGACGCTTAACGACTGAGCCACCTAGGCGCCCCTGCATAGTATGTATTTTTATAGTGTGTTAGTTAATGTTTGCTATCAAAGCATCAAATAGAGCAGAATCAAGGAGAGTTGTTACGTGTGTGGGGGGGGGCTGGGAAAGAGCATAGTTGTGATTTTAAATGGGTAGTCAAGGTAGGCTTCAGTGAGAAGGTGGCACATGATAGAATCTGGTACTACATTAACGAGAACAGTCTAGGAAGCTAGGTTCTTTGACACTGAATGGAGAGAGGGGGTGGAGAGTCTGGAGGTAGGAAGACCATCTGTATGAACTGATTCGATGCTTCAGTTGGAAGTGGAATTTCTTTTCCCCTTGGTTAGCAAAGAAGTCCAGTAGTTAACTAGCCTGATAAGCTCTACTTTGTTTTTTTTAGGTTTAGGAGAGATACAGTTTCTAAACTGTTATTCTTTATTACCAGTAGCCCAGTGTTTCTTTAAGTGTATTCATGAACTAACTATATCAGAATCACTTGGGATACAAGTTAAAAATGTAGGTGGCCGGGCCCTGCCCTAGACTGATCTTGGAGGTAGAACGGGATAATGGTTAAGACACAAGCTTGAGACAGTCTGTTTGGCTTCAAATCTTAAATCTGTTTCTTACTTGGCGAGTGTTCTTGGGCAAGATATATAACCTTTCTGTGCCTCAGTTTCCTCATCTGTAAAATGGGAATAATGATCATGGTAATGATAGTATTTATTTCATAGTGCTGTGAGGATCAAATACATTAATTTATGTGAAGCGTTTAGAACACTGTCACATTGTAAGCATTTAGTTTTAGATGCAGTTGTTTTTGTTTTTACCGAACTGTAATCTCTGAAGGTGAGGCCCGTAATCTTCATTTTCAGTAGTCCCCTTGTGTGGCTCATTTGCCCATGTTCTACAGGATATAATGTTAATACTTCCAAAGCTATAGTAATAATGTGTGGTGATTTTTGTTAGAATATGAGTCAATTAATGTTTTAACTTTCTAGATAGAGTGGTTTATTAGCAACAAATGCTATTATTTATGGGGTGCCTATGCTAAGCATGTTCTAGGCTATTTGCAACATCCCTGTGGAGAGAGGTAGATATTAATTAGCCCACTTTTACAGGCGAGAAAAACTGAGGCTTATGCTGGTGAAGAAACCTGCCAAAGGTGAGACAGCCAGTGAGCCATGGAATTGTCACTGATGTCCCCACTCTGCCTGATTTCAGAGCACTTGCACCTTCCATAACATCATGTTCTAGTTACTCAGCCTTTTTCTTTGCAAATGTATACTTTACACTCCGATGCATTTGTGCGCATACCTCCCCGCTGCCATACTGGAGATAAACCTCATTGGGCATGCTGTATTTGTGGTAGGTGAGTTGCATCATTCTGCGTGATTGAGAACTGAAGAAAATTTTGTCTTTACGAGATGTGCTAGAAGCGTTTCTGTTTGCAAGTTTCGCACCTCACAGCTCATGACTGAGGTGGTAAAACGAGCATGCCCTGTGTGGTAGCCAGCCTCCGTGATGGTTTCCGGTGAGCCTGGTATTCAGTGTTCGTAGAGTCATCTCCCAGATGGCACCAGGTTTAGCATATGGCAGAAATGATGATATGTGATGTCCTTCTTTTTTTTTTTTTTTTTTAAGATTTTGTTTATTTATTTGACAAAGAGAGACACAGCGAGAGAGGGAACACAAGCAGGGGTAGTAGGAGAGGGAGAAGCAGGCTTCCCACGGAGCAGGGAGCCCGATGTGGGGCTCGATCTCGGGATTCCAGGATCATGACCTGAGCCGAAGGCAGACGCTTAACCAACTGAGCCACCCAGGCGCCCCATGTGATGTCCTTCTAAGATTCGGTTGTAAAAGACTGGCTTCTTTTTCTTTCTCTCTCTCTGTCTTTCTCCATCTCTTGCTCTAGGGGCAGCTAGCTGCCATGTTGTGAGTGGCTCTGTGGAGGGGTCCATGTGGGACCCCCAGCAGCTACGGGAGAGAACTTGGAAGCTTACCTCTCGGTAAGGACCTCGGAGGTTGCAGCCTGGCCGATGCCTTGCCCGCGATGTCATGAGACACCCTGAGTTAGAAGCACCCAGCGAAGCTGCTCTCTGATACCCAGCCTTCCCAAACTGTGACATAATGAATGGTTGATGTTTTAAGCTCCTGAATTTTGGAATAATTTGTTTAAAAAGCCTCAGATAATTTGTAGTCTGAAGTTCTGAGTTTTGCGCCTTTATTCCCAACATCCTGGAGCCCCTCAGCTGTCATACATACATTCACACACACATATTTCACGTGGTTGCCTAATTTACTTCTGTTTTGTGTTGCTTTGTTATCTAGATCATCTCTGCTTTCTCCCTTTCTCCCCACTAAGCATGTTGTTGACTGGCTTTCTGGTGCTAAGATATATAGAATAGAAAGTATATCACTGTGGTACTCAGCACAGCACTCAGTAGACCGCTGGCTAGCCGGCTGGAACGAAGTGACTCTTACCCATTTCCAAGGTGCTGCATGGTGAACTGTCCTTTACCCAGCGGCCAGAAGGAGCCCTGATGCAGGTAGTTCCATAAAGTGGCTTCTGGTTTCTGTTGTAAAAACTCCATTGGTTTTTAGCTGAGAGTGTTGAAGGCATCACATTGTCTTCTTGCTTTTCTCCCTCTGCTAGTTCTTAAGCAGCAGAGTAAATCTAAAGAGAAGTCAGTTGGAACAGTGTTTCTGTTTTTGTTGAAAAGTAAGAGAATGTGGGACGCCTGGGTGGCTCAGTCGGTTAAGCGTCTGCCTTCAGCTCAGGTCATGATCCCAGGGTCCTGGGATCGAGTCCCCGCATCTGCGGGGAGCCTGCTTCTCCCTCTCCCTCTGCCTCTCTCTCTCTCTCTCTCATGAATAAATAAAATCTTTAAAAAAAAAAAAAGAAAAGTAAGAATGTGGCAGAGAAAAATCGTTAGGGCTCGGATCAGCTTATTTAAAGCAGTCATCTGCCTGTTAAATCAAGTGTTACCATGGTGTCTGATCTTTCTGAGCTCGTCTCTTTGTGTCATCGTGCCCTGTACAGTGACTGCCTTTGATTCCTACTTCTCAAAATTCGGAGGCCAGCTTTCTCCCGAGGATTCTCTCTCTGAATCAGATCCTCTTACGGAGGAGAATCTAAATTTGAATCGCTCTCTGTTTTGATCAACATGCTGGTTAAATGTTTAGAACCCTACTTAATGGAGATATTGGGGCCTCGCTTGCCTCCTTAGAAACCCACAGAAAGCAACAAGGGCTGCCAGTGTTAATTGTATCATTGGGCTGTGATGGGTCTGCCATCTTGCTAGGCTGTTTTCACTGAATTTTGCCAAGAAAAAAAGACTCTGAGGAGCAGGTATAGGCCTCAAACTTGGTGCCCTACTTCTGTATTGAATAGATTGTCAGTTTCTGTTTATTTTTATATATTTTTAAAAATATTTATTTGACAGAAAGAGACACAGCGAGAGAGGGAACACAAGCAGGGGGAGTGGGAGAGGGAGAAGCAGGCTTCCCGCGGAGCAGGGAGCCCGATGCGGGGCTCGATCGCAGGACCCTGGGATCATGACCTGAGCCGAAGGCAGATGCTCAACGACTGAGCCACCCAGGCACCCCTCTGTTTATTTTTAGAAAGATGTTAGACCACTAGCCAGTTTGCGAGCCACCTTCACCTGTGGTGGGGGATTCTTTGATGGTGAAAGTACTCCATAAATTTGTAGCAGCTTTGGCTAAGAAGCCGATATTCAAATCACTATGTTTTTGTTTTTGTTTTTTAAATACATGAGAGAAGTTTAACTAGACTGCTTGTTTAGTTGTTTACTTTGCATTAATAATGGAGCTTTTAAGTCATTTCTTTTATCATGAGCGCAGCCCTGCCCTGGAAACTCTATATAAGTGTGCTTTGTGTGGTGGTCCTTCAGAGACTTATGAAGCCTTGATAACAGTCCAAGCAGGTGAGTTTCAGTGCCCTGGGTCTTTTTCCCTGGGCAGAATAACAGAGTAGGTGAAACATGTTTTTTTTAAATTTAAGTTAATAGGTGATTTTTTAGTGCAGTAGTAGGTTTACAGAAATTGAGCACATAGTACAGAGAGTTCCCATATCCACCCTCCCTTCCCCTTTCCCTTATTATTAACATCTTGCATTTGTGTGGTGCATGTTCTAATTGATTAACCAATATTGGTACATTATAATGAACTAAAGTCCCTAGTTTACATTAGGGCTCACTCTTTGTGTGGTACAGTTCAGCGAGTTTGGACAAATGCCTAAAGTCATGATAGTATTGTACAGAGCGGTTTCAGTGCCCTGCAAATCCTCTGTGCTCTGCCTGTTTATCCCCGCCTCCTCCGGAACCCCTGGCAGCCACTGATCTTTTTAGTGTGTCCCTCGTTCTGGCTTTTCCAGAATGTGATACAGTTGAAACCATACAGTATGCAGTCTTCTTCAGACTGGATCTTTTCACTGAGCAATATGCCTTGAAGGTTCTTCCATGTCTTCTCATGGCTTAACAGCTCATTTATTTTTATTTTTATTTTTTATTTTTAAGATTTTATTTATTTATTTGACAGAGAGATAGAGAGCACAAGTAGGCAGAGGGAGAGGGAGAAGCAGGCTCCCCGCCGAGCAGGGAGCTGGACGTGGGGCTCGATCCCAGGACCCTGGGATCATGACCTGAGCTGAAGGCAGACACTTAACCAACTAAGCCACCCAGGCGCCCCTCATTTCTTTTTAGTGCTGCGTAATATTCCAGTGTCTAGATGTGCCACAGTTTATCCACTCACCTACTGATGGACATCTTGACTGCTTATGGTTTGGGGCCATTATGAATAAAGCTTCTATAAACATCTGTGTGCAGGTTTTTGTGTGGACCTAAGGTTTCAACTCATCCAGGTAAATACCAGGGAACATGATTGCAGGGTCTGAAATAGGTTATTGGCCTGGCGATGGTGCACTCTTGTTCCCTGGGGACTGTTCTCTCACTGACCATGGCCTCCCTGCTGTGCCGGCCTAACCAGTCCACCTCTGCCAGGGACTTCTTATTTTTCACTGGAAACATTTTCTGAACAAGTGTGGACACAGAGGTCTTGACTGTGTTCTCAGGAAAGACTATTTAAAATGTTTAAGAGCAAATACTCCTCACTTGTGGTTGCTGTGCTATCTCCCCCAGTTGCTCCAATTCAGACTTCTTATTTTAGTCTTTCTGGTAGTAATTTGAAGTGTGAATGATTGTCTCAACCCTTAAAATTATATGATCTTTTTTTTTATTGTGGTAAAATCTATATCTAACACAAAATTTGTGATTTCTGTTAACCATTTTTTATAAAGTATTTTTATTTATTTTTGCACGAGAGAGGGAGAGAGAGAGAGAATAAGGGGGGGAGGGGCAGAGAGAGAAGCAGCCTCCCGCTGAGCAGGGAGCCCTACTCGGGACTCGATCCCAGGACCTTGGGATCATGACCTGAGCTGAAGGCAGACGCTTAACCAACTGAGCTACCCAGGCGCCCTCTATTAACCATTTTTAAGTGTACAGTTCTACAGCACTAATTACATTCATATTGCTGTGCAACCATCACACTGTTTTCCAAAACTTTTTCATCCAGGGATACAGTCATTTTAAAAGAGGAACTTCAAAAATCCATCTGAAGCTCTCTTTGGCAAAGTATTTCTATCAGTCAGCTTCCTCTAAATTTTGCTGCAGTAAGGACCTCCAAATCTTGGTAGCTATCAACAATTTTATATCTCCCTCATATTAGATAAATATCATTTTCATTTGGCTGGAGCTGAGTCACACGGCCACATGTAATGGTAGGGGAAGTTGGGAAATGTAGTCTATCTATGTGTGCAGGAATAAGGAAATTTATTCAGTGATTAGTCAGCGGTCTTACCCGTATTAAGTACAATTATTGAATCAGACGCATAGCTCTTTATTTTGGATCTCTCAGAGACAATAGAACAGAAATTGCATGATTTCATAGTTCTGGATACTTCTCAGGAAAGCATTTTTCTACTCTATGCTCCTTTCCCATTGCACCTTGAGTTACCCTATCCTTTTACCACTGAGACATAATTGGAATAAATAAAACTGTGTGCTGTTTTGATAAATACCTGTTTGGTAATGACTTTTTCTAAAACTGAGAAAAGTCAGTAAGAAGCCTTAACAGTAAGTAAAGTTGTTATTAAGTGAGATACTTTTTAAAAAATCCCTGGTTGGCCTCCAGTCTTGTATCAGAAGACCAGCTTGCTTTAGAAGCCTTCCAGCTACTGATTTGGTTTTAAGATAATGGGCTCTCCTTGAATTTACTTGTAGCATTGGTATTCTACTATTGTCTTTAAAAAAGGAAAATACGTGAAATTTGTAAATAGAGATGGCTTTTCTTAACCAGAGTAGCAAGTTCAGATAGAAATGCTATACACTGGGGCACCTGGGTGGCTCAGTTAAGCGTCTGCCTTCGGCTCAGGCCATGATCCCAGGGTCTTGGGATCGAGCCCGCATGGGCTCCCTGCTCAGTGGGAGGCCTGCTTCTCCCTCTCCCACTCCCCCTGCCTGTGTTCCTGCTCTCGCTCTCTCTCTGTCAAATAAATAAATAAAATCTTAAAAAAAAAAAAAGAAATGCTATACATTTTAGCATAAGACTATTTCTTAGTAAAATTTAGGAAAAAATGGGCAATATTTATGCTGTGTGCTTTTTTTTCCCCCTGGGTGCTTTTATAATGGTTGATCCATCAGATATACCTAATTAACCTATTATAGTTAGAAGCAAGCTCGGCTGCCTAAATGTCTGGCTTGGCGATAGGATATTTTGAGCATGTTTGGTATGCCTCAGCTTGCGGATGATTGAAGTTCCTACTCAGATATTAATTTTCAGTAAGTGTGTGCTGTTCTGAAGCAACTCTCATTCCCTTAAGGAGAACTGTTTCATTTGAGCCTCCAGTTGCTGAAAATAGCCGTGTAAGCACTGTGGAAGTTTTTCCAAATTAAAATTTGATCCATCAGTTCATTTATTTCTTTTAGGGTTCTGACCGTCGGTTGTGTTTATAGACCCCAACAGAGCTCTCTTTAAACTCTCTCAGCAAATTGGAAACATTTAGCTTGGGTGCAAAACCTCTTTATCTTCCAGTACTCTGACTATGGAGACCACTGTGCTCTTACATACATCCTTAGTACTTACTCGTAGATGGAATGGCCTTTCCTTCCCTTATTACGGAGCCATTTTTCTAGGCTGGTTATACTATCGAAATTCCAGACTCAAGAAGTAATTATCCTCTTGAAAAGGCCCGGCAGGTGTACACCCTGTCGGTGACATAGCCAGTTCTGTCTTCTGTCTGAACCTGCTTGCTTTGTGCACTGGTAGAAGAGCAGGAAAACAGAAATCAACACCAAAAAGCAAAACCCCTTTGGCGACAAAGTCTCTTATATTTCCAAAATGTGTATTTGGAAAGTGCTAGGGCCATGTAGAGTGACAAATATTTAGAATTTGTCCAATCTTTTATTCTAAGGCCAACTTAGCAGCTGCTGTTTAAAGCAAGCTTCAGTAAACAACTGATGTTGTCCATAGGGCAGAGTCTCAGGCCCCACCCGGACCTCCTAAGTCAGAATCTGTAGTTTAACATACTCCCCAGGTAGTTTGTGAACATATTAAAGTTTGAGCGGCACTGGATGGAGACCTTTTACCTGAGCCCATAATCCTAGACACCACTCATCATTGTGAGGGGCCATCAAACTTTAACTCAAACTATTTATAAAGTGAGAAGTCTGCAGTTAGAAATGAATTGTCTGGGTACGTGGAGCATGTTGAACTATTTTGTATTGTTTTCTGGCGTGCTTCTCATGAAGCCTCTTCAGTCTGAGAACAGTAGTGGCAGCAACACGTCCTGTGGATGAGAGATGACCTCCTTGAAAGAGTTGAGACCTTTTTGTACATTTAGGAGTCCCAATTTCTGACTCCTTGGTGATAGAAAATTCAGGCGTTCTTGAGATTTCTCAACAGGTTGTGGTGTTCTCAGTGAAGGGCTCACCCAAAACATATGTGTGGAAATAGGCTGAGAGAAGAAATGAAGTCTCACTGTCATTATAAGTGTAACTCTTGCTCTTTTAATATGTCAAAAAACATTTCTTAGGGAGAAAAAAAGGTCCCTGGCTTGTCTGTTGGACATGAACTTCAATTTCAGTTCTTTTGAGAGAGCAGAAAATCGTTCACCTAGAATATTAGCTCCTGCCACATGATAATTTCTTCGCAAGTCAGTGGGTCAAATACATGGATTTGTACTTTATCGGAAGTCGTTTATCACTTAGAGTATTTGCATTTAGGTCTCAATAATTTGGATATGTTTGCTGATTTATGCCTTTTTACTCTGGAGATGGGGTGCCACGGAGGATAGTGTTTTCTTTCTTTTTTTTTTTTTTTTTAAGATTTTATTTATTTATTTGAGAGAGAGAGAATGAGAGAGAGCACATGAGAGTGGGGAAGGTCAGAGGGAGAAGCAGACTCCCCGCTGAGCAGGGAGCCCGATGCGGGACTCGATCCAGGGACTCCAGGACCATGACCTGAGCCGAAGGCAGTTGCTTAACCAACTGAGCCACCCAGGCGCCCAGGATAGTGTTTTCTTGTACTATGCTACAACAGACTTTTCTCCTCCTGGGGTAAAAAAGTAAAGTAGGGAGAGAGTAATGGCATTTCCATAGCGGAGTATTTCCTAAAATTCTCTTGTGGTTTCTAATCTGAGGGCTGACACCCGCGCCCCCCCCCCCCCCCCCCCCCCCCCCCCCCCCCCCCCCCC
>NW_023270415.1:29456398-29513144 GCF_011800145.1 Mirounga leonina | reverse complement strand
CCCCCCCCCCCCCCCCCCCCCCCCCCCCCCCCCCGCCCCCCCCCAGGGCTAGCATTTGTAAAAGAAAGCCAGAATGATTCTGTTTAGAATTGAAGGCCCCTCCTTCTCTGGGGATGGGTCCCTGAGCTGCCTTCTGTGTCTCTCCATCACAAACGCTACAAACACACAGGCCCTCCCTTGTCTTTGTGGAGTTCTACCCTTCTTTTCCCTCCTCTGGCCTCTACTTCCCTTATCTGTCTGGCACCATCACTCTGGCTAAAATTTCCTTGAAAAATCACCAGGACACCAGGTCCAGTGGCTTCTTTGTAAGTCTGTAGCATTTGGTCTTGTCCACTTTCTTTCCTCCTGTTGTCTGTGATATTGGTCGCTTGGGTTTTTCTTCCATGTTTTTTGCTTCTACAGAGCATTTGAGCCAAACTACCCAAGTTCGAAACCACCCTTCTCCATTGACTCGCTATGTGCCTGGGGGAGTTAATTAACTTCCGTGTGCCTTAGTTTTCTCATCTGTAAAATAGGAGTCAAGAAAAAACCCCTGCATCATAGGGTTGGTATGAAGGGCAAAGAAGAATGTCTGGCACATAGTAAAAGTTTTCTAGGGATGAGTCATAACTGTCGTTTCTGCCATCATCATCATCACCATCACCATCACCATCATCAAAGGGCATTTCTTGCCCTTTGCAGCCTCTTTGACCTGATTTCTACTTGCAGGTGTTCCGGCCTTTTTTCTTTCTTTCATAGGACTGCTCTTCTCTTTGGGCTTTTCCTTGACAGTCTTGGGGATTCCCACATGGATCTCTTTAGCCCTAACCTTTTTCTGAGCCCCCGAGTCTAATGGTTTACCTTCAGAAATCTCCTGAGCATTATAAACCAAAGCTGCCAAAATGGAACTCATTCTCTGGTCAGCTAGAGCCTCCCCACCCTCCTTCCATGGCTCCTCTTTTGTCATCCTCTTAATGTAGCCCCCAACTTCCACAACTGCTGGGGAGTCACAGAGTTTGATCTTTTCCCTTGCACCCCAGGCATCCAGTTGGATTGCAGCATCTGTTGATGATCCCTCTGTGGCGTCTTGCAATATGTCTTTCCTTTTCTGTTCCCACTGTTGTTCCCTGGAACATACTCTTTGTATTTGTTCAGGCTGCCATAGCAGATTACCTCCAACTGGGTGGCTTAAACAACAGAAATTTATTTTCTCACTAGAGACTGGAAGTCCAAGATGAAGGTGCCAGCAAAGTTGATTTCTGGTGAGGTCTCTCTCTGGGGCTCACAGATGGCTGTCTTCTTGCTGTGGCCTTATATGGCCTTTCCTCTGTGCATATGAGCTTTCCTGGTGTCTGGCCTCTTATAAGGATACTCTTCCTATTGGATTAGGGCCCTATGACTTCATTTAACCTTAATTAGTTCCTTAAAGGCTCTATATCCAAGATACAGTCACATTGGAGATTAGGGCTTGAACATGATGAAATTTGTGTGGGACATACTTCAGTTCCTAACACCCTTGGTGTTGCTGATGGTCTCACTGATTTCCCTTCTCCCCTCTGTAATCCATCTTCATACGGAGGCAGGAATGATCTTCTAAAGTACAGCTCTGACCCTCTCCCTCCCATTGCTAATAACTTGAAATGGTTCCCCATTGCTTTGATGCAGTATGAGAAGCATTACTGCTAGGAGACTTTTGGGCACTGTCTTTCATTTCTCAGTTCCTTACATTCGCTCATCTGGAAATGGGAGATCACCTACTCCATGTTGCTATAAGGATGAAATAAATGCAAATCGATAGTTTTATTGTTATAAAAAATCATGTTCACATTCCTCAGCCTGCCGTTTAAGGTCCTCCATCACTTACTCCAGGTGTGGTCCTGTGCTCCTTTTGGGTTCTCAGACCCTATTCCAGTGTGTGGGTTAGGTTCCCCACACACAGCACCAAGCAGTTCTCAAACACACCAGCAGGGTATCCAGGAGTTCAAGTCAGTTCTGATGCTGTCTACCCAGAGATACTGTCACTCCAGTAACGCGCCCCCCCCCCCCCCCCGTCACTTTAGATGCCAGTTACAAGCCCCAGGCTGTTTCCTGTGCTTCTGACCTGGCTACACATCGGAGGTTCTGTTTGCCTTCTCCTTAGGTTTGAGTAACATGCTAGAGCAGCTTACAAAACATAGGGAAACACATTTACTAGTTTATTAGAGGATACAATATTAAAGGATACAATAAAGGATATGAATCACCAGCTAGATGATGAGATAAATAGGGTGAGGTATGTGAGAAGGGCGTGGAGCTTCCACGCTCTCTCAGAATGTGGCACTGTCCTCAAATCCATGTGTTCACCAGCCTGGAAGCTTTCTGGGTTTTTATGGAGGCTTCTTTGCATAATCAAGATTGAGTAAGGCTGCCCTATCCGATTCAACCTCCAGCTCCTCCGCACTCCCCAGTGGGCGTGTGTGGGGTGCGGGCGGGACTGAAAGTTCCAACCCTCTAATCCCATGGTTGGTCCTTTTGGCAACTAGCCAGCTCCCCTTGGGTGGGGTCCTCAGTCACCTTCCTTAATAACGAGAGATATCCATTTCACCTTTATGGCTCTGTCTGAAGCATTTTCAGGAACTGTGGCTGAAGACCAGATACACGTACCTGGTCATGTGAGCGACCAAATACATATTTCTCATATCGCACGTGCTAGCAGCCTCCATCACCTGGAGCTTGTTAGTGACACAGACTTCTGCCTGGTAGTTAGATCCTCAGGTCATTTGAATGTGATGTCCTGGCTCATCATCTGGTTCTTAACCAGCTTTCTCCTGCTACAGAAAGGACACAGTCTTTGGAGGCACATCACTTGTTTAATTCCAGCGACTTCATCAGGTAGTTTTATGTGGGTATGGATGTTTATAAAACTCTCTTTGCTTTGTTTCCCATCAGAAAAATGGGCACAGTCCATAACACCCACCTCAGAGGTTTTGAGGCTTACTTCAGAAAGTATGTAAATAACGGAACATCTACCCTTGTGTTTTTAAATGGAGTTTTACATACAAAACTGAGGACTTTTTTTGTTCTTGGTTCATGTTACTCTTTGTGAGTGTTTTGGGGTCTAGGTTTGCTTCGGTGGCGCTGGGGGGGAATGAAGGTGGTGTTGTTCACTGACACTCCTTCCCCTCCCTGGGACCTCCCTCCTCTCAATGCTGACTGTGGAGCAAGGTCCTCCTGGCCTTCCTCAGGAAAGATGTGACCTACATAGGATGCAGCGGTGAGACTTTGTATTTCGTTTTGCATGGGAGAGTGTCCTTCCAGTTCTCCGAAGTGGCCAGAAACCAGGATGGGCCTGGATATCTAATCTGTGACCATAAGCAAGTCCTGTTATGCCACCTTGCCCTTACATGGTTGTGAGAAGGGTCCTGCTCCTTTCTGCTCCAGCCCCCTCAAGGCTGTTTAATCCTATGCAGAGTTCTTCTCAGTCATTAAAAAAAATTTTGTTTGGGGCGCCTGGGTGGCTCAGTCAGTTAAGCGGCTGCCTTCGGCTCAGGTCATGATCCCAGGGTCCTGGGATCGAGCCCCGCGTCGGGCTCCCTGCTCCGCGGGAAGCCTGCTTCTCCCCCTCCCACTCCTCCTGCTTGTGTTCCCTCTCTCGCTGTATCTCTCTCTGTCAAATAAATAAATAAAATATTTAAAAAAATTTTTTGTTTTCAAAGCTGCAGAAAGGTTGCAAGAATAAGAATGGTATTATTCCTTCACTGGTAACATTTTACCCCGTCTGCTTTATCATTCTTCGTGGTGTGTTTGCGTATGTATGTGTACACACACATAATAGTTTCTAAATCATTTGAGAGGAAGTTGCATACATCATGGCCCCTTACTCCTAAGTCTTTTCGGTTTGTATTTCCTAAGAATAGAGATACTGTCTTACATAACCCCAGGACAGTTTCAACTTTAGTAAATTTGATATTGATATAATGCTTTGATCTAACCTGCCTTTGTATTCCAGTTTTTCTAACTGACCCAGTAATGTCCTTCATAGAATTTCTTTTTTCCTTTTGGGGCAGGCCTTCAACAGACTGGATGAGGCACCTCCGTATTGGGGAGGGCAGTCTGCTTTACTCAGTTTCTACCATCCACAAACACCCTTGCAGATACACCTACAACAATGTTTAACCAAATCTCTGGGCATTTTGTGGCCTAGTCTGAATGACACACAAAGTTAAGCATCACATATGGACTCCTGGATGAAATTGTTGTTTATTTAGCCAGCTGGAGCTCCTTCCAGCCGTCTGCTGTGTCACCGTGACATGTCCACAGTGCCCGGTATCAGTGGCCTGCCTCTCTTACCGGTAATGACATCATCTGTCTGTGTGCCATTCAAGGCCCCTCCAAGTGAATTGTTGTATGTGTCGTGCAGTTTTTTTACATCAGGCTCTCTCTTAACTATCTCTTAAAATTAGGGAGAACCTACCCAGACATATTTGAGTGAAGTGTTAATAGGCAGGTAGAAATTTAATATTCTTTATAGTCATTTTTGCTTACTCCATTTCTGTTTGCAATAACATGAGTCATCTAATGGGTTATTGTTCTGTAGTATGCATTTTACTGGCAGCACTAAATTAACTTCTGAGCCGCCCATGGGCTCCCTCTGCTGGTACTACAGCGCATAAACACTTTTCTGGGGTCATGGGATAGGTTTCTTCTGCTCATTTTCTTTTGTTTTTTTTTTGTCTCTCCGATTATTACACAGTTATGGACCATACAGTACCAACAGTTTTGGAACCTGATTTATTTACTGAATGTATCAAAAATATCTTTTCTTATAAAATCTATACATTTCTGCATCCTCATGTTGTCTGGATAAGTTCCTATTATATGAATTAAATTTAGCATTTAAATAATTCAGTGTTAGTAGGCATTTGTATTTATTTTTTTTCCCATTTTAGATAGCACTAAAATGAACATTCCTCATACATATACCGCTCACACGTGACTACAAGTTGAGCTTGATTAGTGGGTAGGAATTTGACAGGTATAAAAATATAGAGAAAAGACGTTCTAGTTTGAGAAAATTGCCTAAACCAAGCTTGGGATGTTTTCCAGAAACAGGAAAACCAAGTTCGGCTGAAACATGGTGGGGCCATAGTGGGAAACGGTTGGAAAGTAGGTATTGTGGGACTCTTTCCAAATCCAACCGTAAGTGAAGCAGAATAGAAATGTGTTGGTTTCGTGGGAAGCCCAAGGTAACTGGGTCAGGGGGCTCAGATGCTGCTTTTCCATCCCTTGTTTCGTTTCTCCTTTCCTCTCTTCCCAGACTCGGCAGTGTTTCTCTCCCCTGTAGGCATGAGGAGGGGAGACCCTTGGCCCCTCCCAACAGGCATCTGATAGCTCAGGTTGCAGGAATTGTCACTTTTGTCCATTACTCATCCAGTCAACCTCAGGGAAGACCTGTTGTTGGCACTGTTCGGGTCAGATATCTACCCTCAGGCCAGTCCCTGTAAACAAGGGGCCTGGGTATCTACCTGGGCCAGATCTGAAGCCCAAGTCCAAGCTTAAACCAGGGAGTAGGTGGGAACTATGGAGCAGGAGACATGAAATTCCTCAAGAGAAAGCGCTGCAGACCTGTCTTCCCCACAATGGTGGCTGGTCTCTACCAGAACACCCCAGGTAGGTCTGCAGTAGGGTGTGGTCGGTGAGAGAAGGAAGGCGGGAAAGCAGGAAGAAGGCAGACAGTGCGAGTTGGATGAACAGCTCCTGGCGGTGCCTCCTTATAGAGCAGGAATACTTGGCAGTGATGCTGTGAGGTCAGGCCGAGGGACTCGGGATGGCGCATTTAGAGGTGGGAATCTGGTAAGGAAAACTGGTGAAGTCAGTCTTAGGCTTGTTGATTTTGAAGTTCTTCTTGTTTTTTTTTTTTTTTTTTTTAAGATTTTATTTATTTATTTGACAGAGAGAGACACAGCGAGAGAGGGAACACAAGCAGGGGGAGTGGGAGAGGGAGAAGCAGGCTTCCCGAGGAGCAGGGAGCCCGATGCGGGACTCGATCCCAGGACCCCGGGATCATGACCTGAGCCGAAGGCAGACGCTTAACGACTGAGCCACCCAGGCGCCCCTGAAGTTCTTCTTGAATACCCGGTGGAAATGTCCAGCAGGACAGAACCAAATCTCACCTGGCTTTTCCTTCCTTGGGCCAATAGCCCCAGCAGGAAATGAAGAGTAGTCACCGATACGAAGGCTTCCCTCCTCCTTGTTTGGGCTGTGCTGGTAGATGCTTTCTGAGTCCTCTCCCTTTCAGCCTCTCCCTGCAGTGCACCCTGTTCACCATTTCCAGAGTCATCTTTGTAAAACTTTTTATCCTGTCTCGACCTTGCTCACAGTGACCCTCAGCGGTTTTTTTTGGCATGTTCTATGAAGTATAAAAGTTGTCACTCAAGGTCTTTAATGGTTTGTCCTCAAGCTGCCTTTCCATCTTTTATGTCTTACAACTTCCGTCTACTTGGTACATGAATCTTGAGTCAACTGAATTTTTGCCATACCGTTCACATATCCTGTGCTTTTCCCACCTCTTGTCTTCCGTTCCCACTTTTCTTACATGCTAGAATGCCGTGACTGGGATCTGACTGGAGAACTCCAGCTGGCTCAGAGAAAAGGATGTACCAAGATTGTACCTAAGCAGGTACGGTAAATTCACATAAACTCTAAATCCTCATATTTATAAATACAGTATGCAGAGTCCGCATGAGCCATTATTGGCTTTCTTCATTCCACATTGATGAGAGCCCGAACTTCAGGGTAGGCATCACAATAGAAAATGCAGTGCCTGTCCTGAAGGGGAGGATGAGGAGGCACAAGGGGGACTGTCAAAGGGACATGTCACCGACCGTCTTTGTGCTGCTGCTGGAACGTGTGCTGGGGAGCAGGGACAGAAACTGGGAGGGCTTCTGAGAAAAGGTGGCATTTCTGCCTGAGTCTTGAAGGAAGAATGATGTTAGCAGGCAGAAAAAAGGCAGCATCTCAGACAGAGGGCGTAACATGAATGTGATCACTGAAGGTCAAGGACGTGTGATCTTGGAGGGATAGTGAGAAGTGTGGAGGTGGCTTGGCTTGCATTGTATGTGTGTCTGTATTAAATTTCTGTCTTAGTTTGGGCTGCTATAATAAATTCCTGTGGACTGGTGGATTATACCAGCAGACGTTTATTTCTCACAGTTCTGGAGACCAGGAAGTTCAAGATCAAGGTGCCAGTTGATTAGATTTCTGGTGAGAGCCCTTTTCCTGGTTGGCACGTGATGTCATCTTGTGTCCTCACGTGGTGGTTGAGAGAGAGCTAGAGCTAGCTCTCTTCTTACAAGGATGCTAATCGCCTCCTGGGGCGATCCTCCTCCTGGCCTCATCTGAAGCTAATCACCGCCCAAAGGTCCCACCTCCTACTACCTACCATCACTTGAGGTGAGGGATTCAGCCCATGAATTTTGAGGAGATGCAAACATTCAGTCCCTAACGCTTTCTAATACTTGTGGCTCCAGGAGAAAGAATAAGCATTGAGAGGGAGAACTGTTTTTTCTACCAGTTACTTAGTGACCAAATGCAGAGAGTATTGAGAGGGCCAGAGGCCCCATCACCCACACTCTAAGCCAGAGACGTGATGCCCATCCCATTGAGATAAGAAATACCTTGGATTTCAAGAAGCCAGACAATTCATTTTTTTTAAATAATAATAAAGAAGACATTATATTCTATTTCTAACTTAACAGCATTTATAGTTGTTCAAATTTTGGTAAATTTTAGAAAAAAAGGCAGATTTTTGTTGAAAATAAACTTTTAAAAACTTAAATAAGATAAAGGCTTGCCAAAAATAGAGTACAACATGAGAAAAAAATAGAAAATGAATCATAAGTTGAGATGAATATAGACTATCCTGGTGCAAATATGTATACACTAGACACAATTGTTTTTTTAATGCCTAAAATATTTTAGGCTTTATATTTGCTTCCAATCCAGGGGGATTATATACATATTTTTTGAGAGATTTTATTTATTTATTGGGGAGAGAGAGCGTATGTGTGAGCAGGGGGAGCGTCAGGCAGAGGGAGAAGCAGATCCCTTCTGAGCAAGGAGCCTGATGCGGGACTTAATCCCAGGATCCTGGGATCCTGACCTGAGCAGAAGTCGGATACTTAACTGGCTGAGCCACCCAGGCGTCCCAGGGAGAGTATATTTTTATCAGGTCAATTTGCAAAGGTAGAATACCACCTTTTTTTGTTATGCGGTGATAGACCATTGCCCACCTAGGAGAGGGGGTTGCCTTTATTTTTACCTCTTTAATAAATGAGCCATTCATTCAACAGCAGCAGAACTTTCCAGTGCTATCCCTTGAGCAAAGGCCATGGTTAACATAGAAAGGATCTGCTAATAGACTTGTGTCAAAGAAGGCAAATTTGGTGACTTAGAAATTTTGCTTCCAAGATCCCTGAGACCCAGGCGCTCAGCAGGGCGTGCTCTGCGAAGGGCAGTATGTTGCTCCTGCGTGTTTGCACACAGGTTCCTTGCAGACCTGCAGGGGCGTGGCCTTAAACCAGGAAGGGCCAGAATCCCTGGGAGCTTTCCCTTCATAGTTGACTCTTCTCTTGGCAGCATATGTCACTAAAACACCATCTTTCCAGGAAAGGAAAAGGAAAGAAAGAGAAGAGGAGGGAGGGTGGGAGGACAGACTGAAATTTTTGTTACACTAAGCCAGACATTACTTTAGATAAAGTAGTAACAGAAATACAGCTTTATTTCTATAGGAAGTTGTACTTACAAAGCTGATCGTTAAAGCAGGAAGCTTGGCTTTTAGGGCTCTGTTGTAATCCGGGGTGGAAAAAAGTATCACCCAGATGGCTTTTGTAGGAGATTACTGACTGGTAATCCTTCCTTGTCCTAGAAGATTAAGTCCACCCTGGTGTAGTTGTGGTCAGCTGACTGGTTTAAGAAGAAAATTGTGGTTTCTTGTAATTGTGCCAGTGTCTGACATTTGCTTGAACTGTTTGTACATCTGGGAGATACTGCAGAACCTGGCCCTCCTTTGTTTACCAAAGAAGGCTCCGCTCCCCTGCGCCGGTCGCTCCACCGTTGACCGAAATTGACAGCAGGTGGTGAATAGAGCCCTAAGGTTGCTCCAGATAAGTCATTTATTAAACAGGCTTGCTTGTCCTAAGGGTGTGAAGGCTCTGAGAAAGAAATACCACTCCTGGGCCAGGAAGCCAGGATCTTCAAGCTCTGGGGTTGCATGGGACTATGACCAGAGTGGCACTCAACTGAAGGATACCAGACGGTTATAAAACGATGCGTCTTCCATTTGTCTGGAATGGATTGTAGAGAGATGGATTTTTATGAAGATTACCAGTCCCCGTTTGATTTTGACACAGGAGTGAACAAAAACTATCTTTACTTGTCTCCTAGTGGAAATTCGTCTCCGTCCGGATCACCTACTCTTCAGAAATGTGGTAACTATTAATTTTCTAAGGTTAAATTTGCTGTAACAAAACTTGGACACAACCGGGGTTTGCTTGGCTTTAAAATTATTAGTGTCACGGTGTTTCTGTGTTGAAACTAGTGAAACAAAGCTGTTGGCAGAATCGAAGCAGAGAGAGATGGCTCGTTCAATATTTAGAATATGTTTATTTATACATAAAACAGGAACTTTGATTTTAAAGGTGGTACTCTTGATATGAACACTAGAGTTCTTCTGATCACTTTGAGTTCATTGAGCTGATAAATCACAAAAAAGGGAGAATCTGAAGGTCTTTGCTTGTTGCCTTCTATGTGTAATTTATTAAGCCCCCCCCACCCCAATTTTGTCTTTGTTAAAATGAGGCTTAGGCATCTAAAGCCCTGACGACATTTAAGGCCCTACTAGTGGACGTCCTGGATTTTGTTCTGGAATCCTGAGCGTAGCAGACAGACAAATACTTAAGCAAGAGATTTTGTTTTTAAATAGAAGAACTCGGCGCCTAGGTGGCTCCGTCGGTTGAGCAACTACCTTCAGCTCATGTCATGATCCTGGAGTCTCAGGATGGAGTCTCGCATCCGGCTCCCTGCTCAGTGGGGAGTCTGCTTCTCCCTCTGACCCTCCCCCTTCTCGTGCTCTCCCTCTTACTCTCTCTCAAATAAATAAATAGAATCTTTAAAAAAAAAAAAGCTCAGTGTTGCTGTACCTTGGGAAGCAGTCATTCCTTCACAGGGGCCAGTATGACCTCCTTCTGAAGCCCGGGTACCGGCAGGGAGCGTCTTAGTTTCTCTGCACAAGGCAGTAGGAGGCTGGAAGCAGCCTGAGCACATCTTCCAGGCCCGTTCTCTCATTCTGTGGCGAAAGCCTGGAGACCCCTAGATGACCTGCTCTGTAACTTGCCAGGAGTAAGCAGATTTTCCTAGAAGTTAATTTTTTCCTTATTAATGAAGAATAGGTTACAGTGTGCTCTTTTTAAGTTTACAAGGTGGGTAATTGAGAAGGAATCGGTAAAGGATACAGCAGGAAACCTGCGTGTATTTTCGGTTGTATACTTAATTGCTGACAGTAGAGAGAGTGCTGAAGCTACGTTCCTCTAACCTTTGGTTGCAGCCGTGGCTACCTTTGGGGTATAGTTTGGATTTCCTGGCAGGGAAAAATGTTGAAGATACCAGGTTAGAGCTGGTTTCTAGAAGTGGGGACTGGGAGGCAGCCGTTAGAGGTCTGCCGGGAAGGCCTGTCCCCTGCTGCCCTTCCCCTGTCCCCAGGTCCCACCTTGGACCTCTGTAATATAGGGGATCTCCCCTATGCCTGGCCCCTAAAAGGATGACATCATCCATTCTAACTTCTAAATCCTACATACAGAAAATGCCTCAAGAGCAACACACGGGGCGGGGTGGGTGGGGTGCGCCTGGCTGGCTCAGTCGGTTAAGGGGCTGCCTTCTGCTCAGGTCAGGATCCCAGGGTCCTGGGATTGAGCCCGGCATCGGGCTCCTTGCTCAGGGGGGAGCCTGCTTCTCCCTCTGCCTGCCGCTCCCCCTGCTTGTGTGTGCTCGCGCTCTTTCTCTCTCTCTCTGAAATCAATCAATCTTTAAAAAAAAAAAAAACAACACACAGTAGGGAATTGGAGCTGGATGACAGAGTAAAGCCCAGGTGACAAGGGACCATGGAAGCAGAGGCCGCAGTTCTGTCACTTCAGGTAGATCTTGGTGATCAGTGTGTGAGGGTTTGAGATTCGTGGAAGGATTTACCTAGCTTGTTCTAGTTCTCTTCTATTCTCCTTGTATCTCTTTTCACCTCCTTTCACTTTTCCCAGCTGCAACAATTGCTGCCTTTGGATGTTTTCTGTTAAAAATAAAACAGTTGGGAAAGTTGAAGATGTCTCCAGGCAAATTTCAAACAATTGTCTTTCCAATTCCTAGTAGCAATCTGTAGGAGTCTGGGCTCATGATATTAAAAACAAAATTATTAAAAAAAAAAAAACAAGTGAACAACAAATACTAAAAACAAACTCATGTACCCACTAGTGCTCAAGTTTAGCAGTTTGCTTTAATTGGAAAAAAGGAGGGGGAGGGAGCATTAAACAGAAACCACTCAAAGCAGTCATTTAGTAAGAACATGGTGATTCTAAAATAACCAAATAAAAGAGGATCTAGAACAGTAATCAGCAGGCTCTGTGCCCTGGACCCCTCAGGGCACAAGAAACCTGCCAGTCTGTTTGAACATCAAGCATGAGGTGTAGATGGAGGGAATACTATGTCTTGGGTGCGTTTGTACTCTTTGTATTTCTAAATAGGAGCTCTTAGGACAGATACATTATAAATACATTTAAAAGTTCATGTGGCTTTTGGTCACTATGCATTTTCTTTTTTCCTCTTTTTTTAAAAAAAGATTTATTTTAGAGAGAGCTAGCGGGCTGGGGTTGGGGGGAGCAGAGGGAGAGGGAGGGAGAATTCCATGCAGACTCTGCACTAAGCGCAGAACTCTCTGCAGGGCTCAATCTCACAACCCTGAGATCACGATCTGAGCTGAAATCAAGAGTCGACTGCTAACGGACTGAGCTATCCAGCCACCCCACTGTTCATTTTCTTAATCAGCTGACAAGTTTTGCACAAAAGGGACTGATGTTAAAAGGAATCCTACTCAGAAGGGTTGGGAACACTGATCTGAAAAACATATTCTTTGATATTTATCCAGGCCATCATGGGGCAAATGAGAAAGTAATGAGATTTAATCTGTGGGCAGAATGTTCCTACGAAGCAGTCTGAGTGAAGGAGAGAATGAGGGCCAGTGGCTGGAACAAAGAGAGGTCTTTTATTAGGGATTTTTAAACTCTTTGATACAACCAACCACATTCAGAGCACCTTATACGTCTTGACCCACCCAAAACCCTCATCAATACAAATATCAATAACCGAAGCAGAATTCTGTGAAAACAGAATTTATCTTGCCTCTTCGTGATGTACTCTGATATCTTACACTGTTCCATTTGTTCTTTTTAAAATGCTCATTTGGTACCGCTAAATGGGTTTCACAGCCCATGGTTTGAAAAACTGACTTATAATTTTCAGAATCTGGGATGTAAGTTCCCTTAGGGATGTTAGTCTTTTTTGATCACGGTTCTTCCCTACCACCTGAAATAGTGCTTGACATCTGTGGCTCAACAAATACTTGATGAATGAAGGAGTGAGTGAGTGAGTGAATGAAATGAAACTGACGAGGACTAATTCACACTCTAGTTTGTTTTCCAGGTGTGAACATCGAGGCTGAGAGGTGTGGTGAAGCCCCCACATCACAAAGCTCAGTTAGCCCCCACTGGGTCTCACACTCCATCCGTCAGTCCTCAAGCCAGCGTTTTTCTGTTTTTTTGATCACACTCTCTTGGCCTCTTTGGTGACGGGTATTACAGAACAGGTTCATCATTCCAGGTGTAATCTTTCCTCCGTCATGGGCTTTACCGTGGGGGGTAGTGTATGTGTGTGGATTCTTGGCGTGTACGTCCATTCCGTCTTTGCCCTTGCCAGTCAGCACAGCACAGGTCTCTCAGCTAGTGTCCTTTGTCGCGCTTTCTCTTCCCTTCGTGAGCACCTACAAAGATAATTTCCCAAGCCCTCTTTATGTAGAACCACTCTTCCTCTTGACATTTTTTTTAATGTACGGAAAGATGCAGCCCTGTTGTATAAAACACCTTTGGTTATTTCTGGTGACTTCAGGAAATAGGAACAGGAGCCATTTAAAAATCTGACATTTTAGTTTTATGCTGTCATATTTGAAACTCTAAAAACACTGAAAAAAATCAAACTGGAGTTCTCTTAGCTCAGAGTCCTGCTTTTCATTCTGTTTTATTACCCTTTTTGGTTTCTACTCTGTTGTCATTCTGATTTCTTTTTAGGGAAGTCATTATTCTCGAAAGTTATGCGTAATTGTGAAGGTCTTAAATAGCAAATGTATGGTTTATAAAATAAAAATCAGAGCAGAATCCAAGTTACGAGGAACTTCCTTATTCCTGCAGAGGAAATTTAAGAATGGAAGTGACTTCCTCCCTGGGGATCCCCAAATTTCTCCATGGCTGACCTTTGATCTCTCTTTTGTGGAGTGCCCTAGTTTCTCATTTTACACTTGATTGGGGTTGGGAGGACAGATGGTTCTGAAGTTATCAGCTGAAGGTCCTCCCCCCCCCTTTTTTTTAAGATGGGAAGAGATTTAAGGGTCAGTTTAGGAATTTTTGGAGAAGGTGAGTAAAGCATTTGAAAATACTGATGTGTTCTGCCTTTGTGATCTTTCCTTCCTCCTCCATTCTTTTTGATGAAGTTTTGAGAGGGTGACCTTTTTGGGTAGGAGGTTGACCTCTGTTCAGGGCCCTGCTTTCAGAGGTGAGCCTCCAGAGCGCTCTAGGCCCATCTGGGTCCCAGTTTTCTTTCCCTTTTGGCCCTAGTGCTGCCCACCTACCCCCCTCAGCCTACTTCCATTCCTCTTCAGTGGCCCTGATGCTGCCCAGATAATCTCCTGGGTTCTGGTTCTTGCCCCAGATGGAGTGGGTCGAGTTTCCTCAGCTTTTTGCTCCTTGCTGCCTTGAGGGATGACAATTACTTGACTCCTTTTTTCTCTCCTACTGTTGTATTGTTACCACTGCGGGTGAATATGGGAAAATTATATCCTTAAGAAATACAAAGTTTTCGGGCGCCTGGGTGGCTCAGTTGGTTAAGCGACTGCCTTCGGCTCAGGTCATGATCCTGGAGTCCCTGGATTGAGTCCCGCATCGGGCTCCCTGCTCGGCAGGGAGTCTGCTTCTCCCTCTGACCCTCCCCCCTCTCATGTGCTCTCTCTCATTCTCGCTCTCTCAAATAAATAAATAAATCTTTAAAAAAAAAAAAAAAAGAAATATAAAGTTTTCATGGCCTGTGCTACTGCATCTCTTTCTTCTGAAGATAATCTGTGTCAAATAGCAGGTGTCAGATACTCCCTTGCCTTAAGTCAGTGGTTTCCAACCTAGGGCAGTTTTGCCCCCTGCAGGCATTCTGGCTGCGGCTAGAGCCAAGCTGATTCGGAGATGATTCTGGTTGTCACAATTGCAGTTGGCTTTGGGGAGGAAGGGGGGCATGCCCCCATGCCACGTGGGGTGATGCACAGGACAGCCCCCACCACAAAGAATTAACCTGCTCAAAATGCCCCTCATGCTGTGGTTGAGAAGCCCTGTGTTAAGTAGATCCTTTGTTTTTAGAATTTCTTTTCTTTTTTTTTTTTAAAGATTTTATTTATTTATTTGAGAGAGAATGAGAGAGAGTGAGTACATGAGAGGGGGGAGGTCAGAGGGAGAAGCAGACTCCCTGCCGAGCAGGGAGCCCGATGCGGGACTCGATCCAGGGACTCCAGGATCATGACCTGAGCCGAAGGCAGTCGCTTAACAAACTGAGCCACCCAGGCGCCCGTTTTTAGAATGTCTTTTTTTTTTAAAGATTTTATTTATTTGACAGAGAGAGAGACCGCGAGAGAGGGAACACAAGCTGGGGGAGTGGGAGAGGGAGAAGCAGGCTTCCCGCTGAGCAGGGAGCCCGATGCGGGTCTCGATCCCAGGACCCTGGGACCATGACCTGAGCCCAAGGCAGACGCTTAATGACTGAGCCACCCAGGCGCCCCTAGAATGTCTTAAAAGAGAGAAGGGTCTCGCTTGTTTAGGATCTTACTTTGTTGTGGGGACCTCCAAATATTCCCCTGACTCTGCTGGGATTTTATTACATTCAGAAACGGAGAAGATCCAGAGAGTAGGAGCCCCAACCACAGACTTATACTAGGAAAAATAGCTTTGTCTTCTGACCTTTTTGTTCAGTACCACTAAAGACATTTCGAACTATATGTTGTATCTCTAGGTTTAAAAAGGCACACATTTCCTCTTGCTTGTGCTTAAGTAAAACAGTCCTTAGAGACTGAAGTTTCTTATTCCTACCCTGGTCCTAAAGCCATTGTTGCCTCTTTAAAGATTCTGTGAGAGAGGTGTATACAGTTTTATTTCCTAGAGAAGCTTCTAGGGCTCAGTTATACTCTATCTACCAAATTCTCTGCTATTTAAGCCCAGTGTTAACTAAATAGCAGGTATCTTAGACTCCTCCTCTGCAACTTCTTCCCTTCTAACTGCATATCTTGGGAGCAGCTGACATCATATTCTTCCCTCTGTAATATCACTAGTGCCCCCCCATAACCCCCCCCATAAAAGCATGGTGCTTTCGTCTGTGAACACACTTTGTAACGTGAAGGTATATGACCTCCAAATGTAACAATCTTTGTGTAGATTATGTATGAGACAAGTTGTATTTCTTTAGAAAAATTTCATGTGTTTTATTTTTTTATTTTATTAAAAAAATTTTTTTTAAGTTTTATGTCTGTTTTATTTTTATTTTTATTTTTTTTTTAAGATTTTATTTATTTATTTGAGAGAGAGAGAATGAGAGACAGAGAGCATGAGAGGGAGGAGGGTCAGAGGGAGAAGCAGACTCCCCGCCGAGCAGGGAGCCCGATGCGGGACTCGATCCCGGGACTCCAGGATCATGACCTGAGCTGAAGGCAGTCGCTTAACCAACTGAGCCACCCAGGCGCCCTTATGTCTGTTTTAAATAGAAAAACCTGTGTAGGTGAAAGCAGTGAAGTGAGAGTGAGATATAAAAAGCTCGAGATACAAGTAGACAGTGAAGGGAGACCGAGTTCTTATCTCTCTAACTCAGCTGTGTACCTTCCTGTAATTGATTTATTCAGAGAGTGCTAATGAGCATCTGTGTACCAGATACCTCGCTGGGCTGAAGTTGCGGGATTAGAACACAGTGCTAAGGTCAGATGTCGCCCAGCCCAGCAGGCTGTGTTCTTTTTTTTTAAAAGATTTTATTTATTTATTTGACAGAGAGAGACACAGCGAGAGGGAACACAAGCAGGGGGAGTGGGAGAGGGAGAAGTAGGCTTCCTGCCGAACAGGGAGCCCGATGCGGGGCTCGATCCCAGGACCCTGGGATCATGACCTGAGCCGAAGGCAGATGCTTAACAACTGGGCCACCCAGGCACCCGCAGGCTGTGTACTAAGTACAGTAGACATTACAGAGTGTTATACCCAGAGCAGGGCCTGGGGTCCAGGGAAAGCCTCCAAGAGCAGGAGACACTTAAAACTGATTTATTGAAATGAATGGGATTTGGAAATAAGCAGGGGGTTTCCAGAAGAGAAAATAACATGTGCAAAGACACTTAAAAAAGAAAAAAAGAGCATGATTTGGAAAGAGATGATGGAGGTTGTTGTACAACATTGTGAATGTCATTCATACCACTGAATTGTATGCTTAAAAATGGGTTAGGATGGCAACTTTTATTTTTTAAATTTTATTTTATTTTATTTTTTTATTTTTTTAAAGATTTTATTTATTTATTCATGAGAGAGAGAGAGAGAGGCAGAGGGAGAAGCAGGCTCCCAAGGAGCAGGGAGCCCGATGCGGGACTTGATCCCAGAACGCTGGGATCATGACCTGAGCCGAAGGCAGACGCTTAACCATCTGAGCCACCCAGGCGCCCTAAATTTTATTTTAATATATTAATCACCATACATTACATCATTAGTTTTTGATGTAGTGTTCCATGATTCATTGTTTGCGTATAACACCCAGTGCTCCATTCAGTACGTGCCCTCTTTAATACCCATCACCAGGCTAACCCATCCCCTCACCCACCCACCCCCGTCCCCTCTAGAACCCTCAGTTTTTTTCTCAGAGTCCACAGTCTCTCATGGTTCGTCTCCCCCTCCAATTTCCCCCCCTTCATTTTTCCCTTCCTAATATCTTCTTCTTCTTCTTCTTTTTTTTTTAATATATAATGTTATTATTTGTTTCAAAAGTACAGGTCTGTGATTCAACAGTCTTGCACACTTCACAGTGCTCACCATAGCACATACCCCCCCCAATGTCAGGATGGCAACTTTTATGTTGTGTATTTAACCACACAAAAAATAAAATGGGCAAAAAAATGTATGGGAGGCACTTTATTTTCCTTTTTGAATTAATACCTTACTTTAAAAAAAAAGCATGTCTTCGTAGGAACTGCAGGTTGGAAGATGCAGTGAGTTGTGTTGGGCAGTAAGGGTAATAGCGGGAGATGGAGAGGTGGGCTCCAGATTGTCAAGAGCAAGAGCTTTACTGGGAAGTGGGAAGCCCCAGAAGGATTTAAGGCAAGGGAGTGCCGTGGTCAGAGTCATACCTTAGAAGTTCACTCTGGTGGCAGGGTAGTGAATGGATTGGAGGGACAGACACCATTAGGGAGCTTTAGGGGCAAGAATCTGAGCAAGAAATTGCAAGAGCCCGAATCAAGGCAGGAGTGGTGAGTTTGGAGGGGAGGCATGAAGTAGATGCCTGGGAGAGTGAGATGAAGCCATATCTCAGGGGTAAGAAAAATCTGGGGAGGTATCACAGGAGAGGAGATTTCAGACCGGGGTTCAGTGCTGATGCCTTGGAGACGTCAAATGACGTCATGATTGACAGCTGTCATGTTGAAGATGCAGAGGAGAGGCGGATGCCAGGTGACCGGGGTTAAAGAGAGACGGGAAGGGCGCCTGGGTGGCTCAGATGGTTGAGCGTCTACCTTCGGCTCAGGTCATGGTCCCAGCGTCCTGGGATCGAGTCCCGCATCGGGCTCCCTGCTCTTTGGGAGCCTGCTTCTCCCTCTGCCTCTCTCTCTCTCTGTCTCTCATGAATAAATAAATAAAAATCTTTAATAAAAAAAAAAAGAGAGAGAGATGGGAAATGAGGGGACCTGTGAGCCATGCTTCATGGAAGAGGAGACAGGAAGTAACTGGGCCGACTTGTAGCACATGGAAAAGTGGGGCAATAGCGCATCCTTACTGAACATCTACTGTCTGCCCACTCTCCCTGTTCATAATCCTTTACACTGTTCTTACAAAAACCTGGAGAGCCAGGTGGTATTGCGTGCGTGTTGTTTTTTAAATACGTAATGGGTTTTTTTTGGGGGGGGGCTGGTTTCCTAGGGCTGCCGTGACAAAGTGCTCTAAATTGAGTGACTTAAAACAACAGATATGTGTTCTGTCTCTGTTCTGGAGGCTGGAAGTCCAAAATGAAGGTGTCAGCGGTGCTCCTTCTGTAGGGAAATCCTTCCTTGCCTCATCCTAGCTCGTGGTGGTTGCTGGCAATCCTGACGTTCTGTGCCTTGCAGCTGTGTCCCTCCCGTCTGCCTCCGTTATCACGGGGAGTGGTCCCTGGGCCTCTGTGTGCCTGTATGTTTCCGTGTTGTTCTCTCTGGGTTTCTGTGTCTAAATTTCCTTCTTCTTATAAGGACACATTGGATTAGGACCCACCTTAAATTACTGTGATTTCATCTTGGCTATATTTGCAAAAACCTGTTTCCAAGTGAAAACACATTTGCAGGTCCTGGGGGTTAGGAAATGAAATGTATCTTTTGGGGGGACACAAGTCAACCTACAGAGCCATCTAATTTCAAAGTTCATGCTTTATCTACTCTTTAAAAAAATCCCCGACCCCAATGTCCTCATCTTATTGAATAAAGTGTTTAAGTAACATGATGCAAAATTTTTTCAGATCATTATATGAAAATGGCTAAAAAGTTTTTAAATGATAGTTGTAGAAAGTCTTGAGGAGAAGCAGTTGGTCTTAAATTGGGTACAAGGTCAAAGGTGAACCGAAGGGAAATGTTTGGGTGCCTGCTCCAGGGTGCGGTGGCCTGGGCTGCATCCATAGCACCTGAGCAGAAAGGTACTCACCAAACTCAAAATCATGCCTTAATTTTAATTGTAGGTTCAAAATTTGTATTTAAAAAAGGCTTTTTGGGGGGCGCCTGGGTGGCTCAGTCGTTAAGCGTCTGCCTTCGGCTCAGGTCATGATCCCAGCGTCCTGGGATCGAGTCCCACATTGGGCTCCCTGCTCCATGGGAAGCCTGCTTCTCCCTCTGCCACTCCTCCTGCTTGTGTTCCCTCTCTCGCTGTGTCTCTCTCTTCAAATAAATAAAATCTTTAAAAAAAAAAACAAAACTTTTTTGCTTCTTTTTCTGGTTGAAATTTTTGGGAGTATATGTCGAATAGGGGGGGTATGCATGGGAAAGTAAAGAGGAACTTCATTTGAATAAATCTTTAACCAGTAAATCAGTTCAAATAAAGCATTACCATTTACTCTGTTCTTGGCACCATGAGTACCGAGATGAAAAGACAAGGATGTTGACTTCAGGACTTTATAGTCTGGACTTAGGGACATATTCAAGACTGAAATCTTTTTCCATTCTTCCTTGTTCTTTCCCACCATGCTTGCTCATCACACACATTTCCACTGCAGCCAAAGACCCAAGCACTTCGTTTTCCTCACATTACTAATAAGTTCTCAGAAGTGTGGAGTATTATATTTCATCTCTTCCAAGACACTATGGATTTTAGGATGTACCATTATAATTTGTTCATTAAGGGGAGAAATTGCTGCAAGTTGAAAGATTAAGAGACATTGCTTTAATTTTACTTAAAATTTTTTATGCTTATTAACATTCTTTTCGGTTTATTCAGACGTATATGTTGACCATAACACTCCTGTGCATATTTTTTAGAGTAAACCAACTTAGAGTTTTCCTGAAACACCTTCCCGTGCATTTCCTAACTTACTGGAATTGCTTTTCAACTGGGAATAATCCATGTCTTGCTTTATTTTCCTCCCACACAATGTTGTGATGCAGACTTTCTTGAAAGAGAGGTCTGTGATGTTCTCAGTCCCTGACACCCATTTTGCCAATTTTGGAGCATGTTTACAGGTGACAAACAACTATGCCACAAGGACTGCTTAACCGATTGCCTGTTCAGTGCATCTCGAGTTCAAAGTTGTAAATATAAAGGAAAAAATTGTGTCTTAGGATTGATGGGGCGTGACCTCCCGGTCTCTGTTCATCTTCCCTGTCACTCCCCTGGCAGTGGGACTCTCACCTGGGCACCTAGCCATTTGCCTGTTGGTCAGTGGGCTCCAGGCTCTCTCTGCTACGTAACTCGAGAGGGGAGACAGGCAAACTCTTTGCACAACTACAGGAATTATGGAGGTGGCTAAAATAGGAACAACCAGAAGGAACAAATTAGCCCCAGTTTTCTGTCACTAGGGCTCTACAGTTGTATCCATGACTTTTTTTTTTTTAAGATTTTATTTATTTGACAGAGAGAGACATAGCAAGAGAGGGAACACAAACAGGGGGACTGGTAGAGGGAGAAGCAGGCTTCCTATGGAGCAGGGAGCCCAATGTGGGGCTTGATCCCAGGACCCTGGGATCATGACCTGAGCAGAACGCAGATGCTTAACGACTGAGCAACCCAGGCGCATCCGTGACTTTCAGCCAGGAATCCACATGGGTTCTTACACCCTCGGGGGATGTTGGAAGTCCCTCCCCAGCCCTCTGCTTCCAGCTTGCCCTTCGTCCTCCCTGCTCCCTGGAATTTCTCTAAGAAAAAGTATTTGTGAAGGAGCAAGAGTTTGGAGTCCGAAAAACCTGCATTTTAATCTCACCTGTGATTCTGGGCAGATTACTAACCTCAGAGGGTCTCTCTTTCCTAGTGGAGATAAATTGTACTCCTTTCATCAGGTGTTGGTTCTAAGATTTTTTTTTCAGAATGAGATAATGTGAATCTCCCTGGTTGGTGGATTAGACCTCAATAAATATTAATATGTTGTTCCTCTTGGCATCTTTTAAAAACAGTTTTCTATCAGATTCTGAGGAGAACTATTAAAATTAATGATCGAATAAGAATTTTTTTGGCGTACTTATGGTTTAAGTAAGTATATGTTAAAATGCTCCTGCTTCCCAACTTGTGAATGAGAAGTTAATATTTTTTTTCTCCCCAAAGCCACACTCTGCCTCTACAATAAATATTACACTCTTCCTGAACATAGGGGGAAATTGGATAATATCTAGAAAAACTTCTAGGGCTCCAAGTTTGGAGAAACTATACATTTGGAAGGGAAGAGATTGCTTTTGTCCTACTCTGCCAGGTTCTTTTCCTTTGTACAGAGTCTTAATTACTATTGCTTCTAGATCTCTTACAAGTCTGAGCTTCAGCCCCCTACTCTTGTCTTCATTTGTCCTTTGGAGATACTGATTTTAAGCCTATACTTTCAGATCGAGCTGTCTAGGTTCAAAATTGTAACCCCACTATACATTCAGGTGTGTTACCATGGGCAAGTTGCTTAACCTTGGTAAGCTTCGTTTCCTCCCGGAACTGGTAGATCTCCGCATCACAGAAGTGGTGGACGTAAATGATACCATGTATTTGGACCACTTAGTTCTGATTTGAATATACATAGAATGCACTCTGTGGTGGTGGCTGTGGTTATTAATAATTTTCCTAAGTCGTGACTGTCATGTTTTGCCAGTGATTTTGGTATCTGCCTTTCTGTTCTTCCTTTGTGTTCTTCATTTTACATCCCCCAACCCTCCGTTTGATTACCCTTAAACAGTGGCCCCATGGTGTAATGGTTAGCACTCTGGACTTTGATTACCCTTAAACAAACAACACCTTAAAATTTGAACGTTGATAATTTGCTGCCACCTACAGGCTAATATGGGAAAAACAAAACCTGTAATTACTAAGTTACTAATGATTCTGAATATAAAATCTCAAGGTCATCTTGGAAGTCCTGAAGCCAACTGTGGACAACTACATGATCCCCTTTTCTGAGAAATTTATGTTCCCTAGTAGCCTAACTAAATACTTGAATAGTATCAGAATCCCCCTAGATTCTTTCTGGAATTGGGCAGCTGTGCAATAAAGTGCTATTAGTAATTAGATATTACATTTTTCCCCTTAAGCAGATTCGCAAGCTAGTATTTATTAAAAAGCATGAAAGAGCCTTTGTATTTTAAGGCATGGTTTAGCACCAGAGTTTTGTTGGATTTTTTTTTTTTTTTTTTTTTGAGCCCTGTTCTGGTTGGAGACTTGAGAAGTCTGAACAAAACCTTAAAAATAAAACAAAGAATATTTATAATCAACTCTGTTGTGGTTCTTCCTATATTGTGTTATATGATTGCTCCATATACTCCTCTCCCATCCTCAGTCTCATACTCTCTTGTCACATGATCTGGCATAGGGGATGCATTTGCAAGCATACACGGGCCCTTCTCAGTGATTTCTGATAGTACATACCTTATCCACAGTTCGATTTGGCTGGGGTTGGAGTATGAGGGTTCCAGTGGCAGATACCAGGGCCCAGTAAGGCCTGTGTGCTAAACGACGGGGTTGAATTTTGTCTGGAAAACAACAGGGAACCCACCACTAAAGGATTGTAAGCTGGAGAGTGACATGATCAGATTTCTGTTCTGTCTCTAAGACAGAAGTCTTACTTGGGCAGTCTGAAGATATTTTAGAGGGGGCCTACAGAAGCAATTACTCACTGAGCTTTTCCATCTACCGATTGTACCCGTCACATACTGTCTGTGCATTAGAAGGCTTAATCATATTCTGTTTCCCACTCCGGTTTGTTTTTGAATTGTCTTATTTGTACTACTTTTACTCCTTTAACAGTTCTGTAAACACCTTTCAGGTAGGCACTGTTTTGGTGCTGTTACGCTCATGCTGTTATAATTATTAGGTGCCATTAGCGGTTAATATGCGATAGACCCTGTAACAGATGGCTTCGTACCTTTTACACAGTGGGCATACAGGTTGTGTCATTGATTCATATACTTCCTTTAGGTTTGCCGTGGCGCTGGCTGCTTGTTGAACAGCGTCGTTATTCTCCCTCCTGCCTTTCCACCTGCCTGTGAAGTCTGTCTTCCGCTGCCTGGCATTTTGATCTGGGCAGGATGCCATGTCCCTGCTATGGCTGAACTAGCGCTTCTCAGAAATGGACATGGGGGTGGTGGGGGTCTGCGATTGCTGTAACGCCCACTGGCAGAAAGAGGCGAAGAGCAGGAAAAGGAGAGACCTTTCTCTGGTTCCCTACGCCAAAAATCTGTTGCCAGAGGAGACTGTGAAAACACAGACCTCTGTGACAGGGGGATGCATGGGCAGGACTATGACTAGGATAAGGCAAGTGAGGCCAGCAGCCACCTGCCTGAGTTTGTAAAATTTAAGGGGGCACCCAGATGCTCTGCAGTCAAGACCAATAGTATGTTAATGCAATTTTCAGAAAAATCAAAATGAAAGCATGATAAACAAAATACTAAACTTTTAAACAGAGACAAGATCGGGAATGGTACTGTGCAAAGCCGTTTTGGAGCCTGAGGCAGAAGGAAAAGTCATTGATACTGAGCCTATTTAAAATTTTGATATTTTGTTCATTATAGATTCTTTGAATTAACTTTGATTTTTTAAAAAAATATTGCATTGAAGTATTAAAATTATTTATATCGAGTTTTTGGTGCCATCTTAAATTTTACACCCAAGGTTTTGGGGGGTGCTTGTTGACTTCACCCTAGCCTTGTGCATGGGTGGTTAGGCAGCAGAGAAGAGAGTCGTTGAGGGCCAAATGCCTCCTTGGCCACTCAAGAAGTACCAGGTTCTTCAGTGTGAAGGACTCATAGTGGTTGGCTCTATTCCAGGGGAGTGACTGTGCCTAGTTGATCTTAAATAATGTGGAAAACTTCTGTGTTGCTGTTGGTCATTTCTTTTTTTTTTTTAAAGATTTTTTAATTTATTTGACAGAGAGAGACATGAGAGAGGGAACACAAGCAGTGGGAGTGGGAGAGGGAGAAGCAGGCTTCCCACCCAGCCGGGAGCCTGATGCGGGGCTCGATCCCAGGACCCTGGGATCATGACCTGAGCCGAAGGCAGCCGATTAATGACTGAGCCACCCAGGCGCCCCGCTGTTGGTCATTTCTGTATACATTACAACTTTTCAGGGTTATCTGGATGAGATATATAGTTTTTTGTTTTGTTTTGTTTTTGTTTTTTTTTAAGCTACGGGAGTTTCCTACCTCCACTAACAATGGAAAGAAATGTAATACAATTTCTTTTTTTTTTTTAATAAAATTTCTGTAGGTATTGAGTTTGTTCAGCTCTTGACTGAGATTAAATGCTGGATTTGATTAGCAGAGGAAGCTAGAGACATTTACAAATCCCTTGTTAGTGTGAATTATTAGTCATGCTGATTTACTAGGGTGTAGCATTTAAAGCCTTGGCAAGATCCCACTCTTGGCCTCTTAACTCTTCTACTTTGCAGTAACTATATTGTGACTGAGCAAAAGAACAAGCTATGTGAATGCTCTCTTTTCTAAATTCATATTTTGGCAGAGTATAATTGGGTGGTTTTTAGTGGTAGCTGAGACTTTTCTTTTGTCCTTTGCAGGAAGAGCCGGGTCATTTGAAGGTACAGAAGGTTGATGTATGGGTCCAGTCTAATTGGTTTTTATTCTCGCTGGGGTGGTGGAGGAGCCTAAAGGAGAATTTTACTTAGCTCTCATACCTTACAGACTTTTTTTTTTTTTTTAAATCCCCAACAAGGTCTGCTGAGAACAGACCCAGTACCTGAGGAAGGAGAAGATGTTGCTGCTACGATCAGTGCCACAGAGACCCTGTCAGAGGAGGAGCAAGAAGAGCTAAGAAGAGAACTGGCAAAGGTAAAGAAGCATTCCTTTTGGAACTTCATGCTTTGCACGTACAATGCCATTTGTGTTTCTAAAGCACATGGTAACATCTCATCCTCTGTTCCAGGGGAGAGAAAGCAACATATATTTACTTGTCCTAGAGGTCTGGAGTGGGGGAGAAGAAATAGAAGAGCGTGATAATCGGTTTCTTTTTATATGAAAAAAGGTATCTAAGGGGTGAAGTGGGTCTGAGAAGTAGGATGTGAAGGAGGAAACGAGAGGAGCCCTAGTGAATATCACCTGAGGGGCTGCACTAGGTCTAGTGCACTTGGCTTTTCAGCTGCATCAGTGGCTTTGTTCTCTCCCCTTTGCTGTGTTGTGGATATAGGTGGGCACTTGGAACCTTCTTTCCCTCCCTTCCTTTCTCTCTTTTTCTTGAAATTAACCATTTAAAAGTGCACAACTCCATGGCAGTGGGCACTTTCAGTCTTCTGCTGCTGTCACCTCTGTGTCGTTTCCATCACACCCAAGGGAGACCCACACTCATTAAACTGGCATCCTCATTCGCCCTTCCCTCATCCCCTGGCAGCAATAACCTGCTTTATGCCTTGTCTCTATGGCTTTACTTACTCTGGATATTTTATTTAAAAGGAATCGTATATGTTACTTTTTGTATGTGGCCTCTTTCACTTGGTGTAGTGTTTTTGAGGTTCATTCTTATAGCATGTATTGTGTATTGGTACTTTACTATGTTTTTAAAAGATTTCATTTATTTATTTATTTGAGAGAGAGCACGTGTGCAAACATGATCTAGGGGGAGGGGCAGAAGGGGAGGGAGAGGGACAAGCAGACTCTGTGCTGCACCCGGAGCCCTACGCAGGGCTTGATCCCACGACCCTGAGATCATGACCTGAGCCGAAATCAAAAGCTGGTTGGATGTAGGGGCGCCTGGGTGGCTCAGTTGGTTAAGCGACTGCCTTCGGCTCGGGTCATGATCCTGGAGTCCCGGGATCGAGTCCCGCATCGGGCTCCCTGCTCAGCAGGGGGTCTGCTTCTCCCTCTGACCCTCCCCCCTCTCATGTACTCGCTCTCTCTCATTCTCTCTCTCTCAAATAAATAAAATCTTAAAAAAAAAATAAATAAAGCACAATAGAAAATAACAGTTTCCGGGCGCCTGGGTGGGTCAGATGGTTAAGCGACTGCCTTCGGCTCAGGTCATGATCCTGGAGTCCTGGGATCGAGTCCCGCATCGGGCTCCCTGCTCGGCGGGGAGTCTGCTTCTCCCTCTGACCCTCCTCCGTCTCATGCTCTCTGTCTCTCATTCTCTCTGTCTCAAATAAAATAAATAAAATCTTTAAAAAAAAAAAGCTGGTTGGATGCTCAACCGACCGAGCAACCCAGGAGCCCCTGGTATTTTATTATTTCTTATGGTTGAATGATAGTCCATTATATGTATCTACCATATTTTGTTTATCTGTTTGTGTGTTGATGGATGTTTGGGTGGTTTCTACATTTTTACTGTTGTAGATACTGAGCTAGGAACATTTGTATAAAAAAAGTATTTGTTTGAACACCTGTTTTTAGTTCCTTTGGGTATATACCTAGAACTGGAATTGCCGCAGCAAATGGTAATTCCATGTTTAACTTTTTTGGGGAACCACCAAACTGTTTCCCAGAGCAAGGACACCGTTTTTCATCCCAGTCAGCAATTTCTCTACATATTTGCCAACATTTGTTATTTTCTGTCTTTCTGATTATGACCATCCTAGTGATTGTTAAGTGGTATGTCATTATAGTTTTGATTTGTATTTCCCTAGTGACCAGTGATATTGAGCCTTCACGTGCTTATTAGCCATTTGTCTGTCTTCTTTGGAGAAATGACTATTCAAATCCTTTGCCCAGTTTTTCTTTTAATTGTTTTATTTTTTTTAAAGATTTTATTTATTTATTTTGACAGAGAGGCAACAGAAGCAGGGGGAATGGGAGAGGGAGAAGCAGGCTTCCCCCTGAGCAGAGAGCCTGACATGAGCTCAATTCCAGGACCCTGGGATCATGATGTGAGCCGGAGGCAGACGCTTAACGACTGAGCCACCCAGGCGCCCCTTCTTTTAATTGTTTTTGTTTGTTTTCTTTTTCTTTTTTTTTTTTTTTAAGATTTTATTTATTTATTTGAGAGAGAGAATGAGATAGAGCATGAGAGGGGGGAGGGTCAGAGGGAGAAGCAGACTCCCCGCCGAGCAGGGAGCCCGATGCGGGACTCGATCCTGTGACTCCAGGATCATGACCTGAGCCGAAGGCAGTCGCTTAACCAACTGAGCCACCCAGGCGCCCCTGTTTTTGTTTGTTTTCTGTTGTTGTTGTTCTTGTTGAGATATAAGAGCTCTTTGCATATTCTGGATATTAGACCCTTATCAGATACATGATTAGCAAATATTCTATTCTCTATGTTGTTTTTTCACTTTCTTGATAGTATCTTAATGCATGTAAGTTTTAAGTTTTGATGAAATCTAATTTTTCTTTAGTTGCTGGTGCTTTTGGTGTTATATCCAAGAATCCCATTTCCAAAGCTCAGAGCATGAAGATTTACCCCTATGTTTTCTTCTAAGATTTTTAGCTCTTATATTTAAGCCTTTGATCTATTTCAAGTTAATTTTTATTTATGGTTTGTGGTAGAGGTCCAACTTTTTTCTTTTGCATGTAAATATTTAGTTTTCCCAGTGCCCTTTGTTGAAGATACTACCTTCAGTGAATGCTCTTGGCATCCTTGTGAAAAATCAATTGCCATTGATATAAAGGTTTACTTCTGGACCTACAGTTCTATTACATTCATCTCTGTGTTTATCCTTCTGAGAGTACCACACCATTTTGATTACTATAGCTTTGTAGTAATTTTGAAATTTATTCTTTTTCAAAATTGTTATTTAGGGTCCTTTGCAATTTCTTATGAATTTTGGAATCTACTTTTCTACCCACGAAATGTGCCCTTGGGATTTTGATAAGGCTTTTATTGAATCTGTAGGTTGATGTAGGGGAGTATTGGCATCTTAGCAATATGAAGTCTTCCAATCATTGAACATGGAATATCTTTCCATTTATTTAAGATGTCTTTAATTTTGCTTTTAGCTGTGTTTTGTAGTTTTCAGTGTACAAGTCTTATATTTCCTTACATTTATTCCTAAGTATTTTATCCATATGTTATGGATACTAGGTCCTTATCAGATATATTCTTTGTGCTTTAAAGGTCATTCTTTTATATATATATATATTTCTCCTATTTTAAAAATGTGTGTATTTTATATATATAATATGTAATGTATATGTTGAATTAAAGAATGATAGCTATGATGTGTTGAGCTAGGTATGTTGGCAGCACAATCTAACCAACAAAGGTGGGGAATGCACTGGGTCATGTATTGTTCAGTAAGATTTATAGTGGTCTTTCTCTTCAACTGTCATTAGGGAAAGGAAACTTCAGGGAAGTGTCAAGGGGTATTTATCTTTTAAGTCTGTTCTTTGGAGTATATGAAAAGTTGGAGTTGGGGTAGAGAAGGAGGTAATGGAAAGCTAATAGTGTGCAAAGAGAATTAGCCAGTAAACTGAGAAGTGGAGCCTGAAGACCTGGGCTTGAAATTCTGGTTCCTGCATTATTAGTTTGATGACTTAGGGCAAATCATTTAATTTACTTGATTTTGAACCTCATTCATTCATTGTTGCCTTTTTCTTTTCATATTCCACTTAAATGTGACTTCCAAAACTGGTACAGAATGAGAGGTCCTGTCTGACAAGCACAGAGGATTATTTTTGTACTGGACCTACCTTCTAATTAATGCCCTCTTAAGAACTGTTTGTTGGGGCACCTGGGTGGCTCAGTTGGTTAAGCATCTGCCTTTGGCTCAGGTCATGATCCCAGGGTCCTGGAATCGGGCCCCACATCAGGCCCTGCATCAGGCCCTGCATCATCCAGTTCCCTGCTCAGCTGGGAGCCTGCTTCTCCCTCTCCCTCTGCCCCTCCCCTCTGCTTGTGCACGCTCTCTCTCTCTCCCTTTCCCGCTCTCTGTCTCTCTCGTGCTCTCAAATAAATAAAAATAAAATCTTAAAAAAAAAACAGCTATGTTTGTTTTGCTAGCCACTTCACATTTGATTTATTCTTCTCTCCTTTTGTTGAGTACTATTTTTCTTCATTTTGTGTTCTGTAAAGATTTAATCAGCAGTGAAGACAGTTTATTTAACAACGCTATATGTTGTTTTTATTTATTTTATTTTTTTAAAATTATTTATTCGGGGAGGGAAGGAGCAGAGAGAGAGGGACAAGCAAACTCTTGTCAACGTTGGGGCTCGATATCAGGACCCTGAGATCATGCATGACCTAAGCCGAAACCAAGATTTGGACACTTAACCAACTGAGCCAACCAGGCGCCCCCACTATATATTGTTTTCAAAGGCCATGCTGTCTTTGGAATCATAGAAGTGTGAGAGCGAGGCTGAGAATATGGCTTTGCAACAAGCCAAGAGAAGCCATCTTTCTTAAGGGTCTTGAATATTAATGACCGTCCCACTTTTTCAACTTCCTGGGACAGAAGGTCTCTTCCCAGTGAGCTCTCTTTGTCCTGGTGGGTCTGCCTCTTGCTCTCTGTTTTTCTGACTCGGGCTTTTCTTCTGCTAAGTCATTTTCTGTTCTCCCTAGCTTCTGCTTGGAGTTTTGGCCTCCTCAAATATTTTTAAGCTTCCATATCTCCTCATCTCACTGTGCCCTACCTGTACTTTAGGGCTTCTTTATCCAAGTCTTTCTAGCTTCTACTCCCAGTGTTATCTCAGTTTCTCAAACTGGATTCCTGAATGAGAGAAACCATGATTAGTGGAGCATCTTTTTACAGCAGGCACATCACTGGGTGGTAGCCACTCGATTGGTTGGCTGTCCTTGGGTCAGGGGCTTACCTCTCTAACTGTCCAGCTAAGGCTGGTCGGTCAGCATCAAGGGGTCCATGCGGGACTTCTGTGGGGCTCTCTGGGGGAGACAGTTTGATTTGTTTATGGCTGTGGCTTTGGCAGGCCCTGGGACAGACATTTCCAGTATAAACTCATATGAAATGTACAGGAAGGTTGGATTTCGATTTGGCTTGGCTGTGCATGTTTTAGGGGAGAGTGGTTTGATTTGGTACACAAATATGAGTTCTGTGGGCATTCAAGTGGAAGTGTCCATCTGGAAATGCAGACCAGGGGTCAGAAGAGTGGATGTTAGAATAATTTGAATATTATCTGCGTGGAGGTTTGAGCCCTCAGCTTCCATGAGATAGCAGAGTAAGGAAGTATAGAGAGAGAGGAGAAGACTGAGGACAACTCAAGATAGAAATAAAAAGAAGAGAAAAGACTCTTGATTTCAGCTCAGGTAATGACCTCAGGGTTGTGAGATGGAGCCCCATGTCAGGCTCTGCACTGGGTATGGAGCCTGCTTGAGATTCTCTCTCTCCCTCCGCCCCTCTCCCCCCACTTACATGCTCTCTCTCTCCAAAAAAAAAAAAAAAAAAGAAGAGAAAAGAGAAGCTCTATAGGAGAGATCGGCATGTAACCAGTTTACTTAACAACATGCTATATGTTGGTTTTTTGTTTTTGTTTTTTAAAAATTTTATTCATTTGAGAGAGAAAAAGCACAAGCAGGGGGAGAGGCAGAGGGAGAGGGAGAAGCAGACCCCCTACTGAGCTGGGAGCCTGACATGGGGTTCGATCCCAGGACCTGGAGATCATGACCTGAGCTGAAAGCAGACGCTTAACCCTCTGAGCCACCCAGGTGCCCCGCTATATGTTGTTTTTAAAGAGACAGATAAATGAATCAAAAAATGGTTTTAAACGACTCTAGAATTTTGAGCACAGTTTGGCATTAATAATCTTCACTTATTGAATGACTCTTGCTGTATTTTTACCCCACCCCCTTCCTCATAGGTAGAAGAAGAAATCCAGACTCTGTCTCAAGTGTTAGCAGCCAAAGAGAAACATCTAGCAGAGATCAAACGGAAACTTGGGATCAATTCACTACAGGAACTAAAACAGAACATTGCCAAAGGCTGGCAGGATGTGACAGCAACATCTGCGTACGTTCCCTTGATCGTACCTTTTTCTAGAGAATGTAAAGGACACTTTTGCTCCTTTTGTCTGGGCGGGAGAATTGAAAGGGGATGAGGATGCTCCTGCAACTTTTCTTTGTACTACACAGGGCTCTCCCCGCCCAGTCCTCAAGTGTACCTGACTCTTCTCTAACTCTGGTCTTCCACACTGTTCTAGGGGATAGAAAGAAAACCCAGCCTCGTCTGTGAGTTGAAGTAATAACAAATAAGTTCCAACAGTGTTGTATATTGACTTGCCAAAAATGTGTCACGTAGTCCTCAAAATGACCAAATAGGGTGGGAGGTGAGGTAGCCTGAGATAAGGAAACAGGATCAGGTAAGGTTTGAGGTCACAAAACTCAAAAATGTGGGGGGCAGGATTCGAACTCCGGGTTGACCAAGTACAGAGCCAAGTCTTCCTTCATCTGCTCTATACGTAGCATAAGACTCTTGGCTCATCGCCTCTCATAGGTGCTGGTGGCAGAAGCCCCTTAATCTTCTTGTCTTTTTGATTACACAGATTTTGATATGGCATTATCACGATGCAGTTTTGTTTCCCAGCACCAGGAGGAGCAAGCTTCTAGGAACAGATTCTGAAGTGTGTTCTTTGTCATTTGTATTTTGAGTCCCCGGTGCTGAGCTTGTGACCAGCAGCAGTGAGGCTGACGGCATCCTGACAGGACAGCACTAGGGTGTCCATTCCCTTTGAGCCACTTTCTACCCGCAGAAGTCCAGGAAATGATTCTTTGTGTATCACCATAAACTTTTTGTTTTAGTGTTTCATCTTGATGGGATAAGTAAAAATGCCTGAGCATTCCTTTCTATAACGTGAGGATCTTAACCTCTTTGTGGCTACCATATTCGTTTGTTTTTATTTTCCCTTCACTGATCCCTGGGTAGATGGGGAGAGGGAGGTGGTAATGCTAGCTTTATGTCCTAGCAAATATCACACTCAAGTCATTTTGAGTGTCGCAGCTTATACGTACTCTGCCAAGAGTCTACAAGTCCTTATTTGGTAGCTCTGCAGACATGCAAAAAAAAAAAAAAAAAAATTCTTTATAGTCCATATAATTTATTTGAATAATAAGGTACACATGAGCCTTACCTTGCTTCTGGTCCCTTTTTAGGAGATACAGTTATAAAAGGCATGTGAGGAATTTGATTTCATTTTTGTTTTGTTTGGCTTCAGTGGAAGAGAGTAAGAGGTATAATTTCTTTCAGCCTCTGGCTCATTTTCATCTTTTCTCCATGAATGTTTTTGCCCTGTATCCTGATTTCCTTGGCCCTGCACCCTGATTTCCTTGGCCCTGCCTTTATAGGCATCTGTCTATGTGGCCATCCTAGGGAACTGCTGAAGACAGCACCCGAATGAGGGGTAAGGAGCAGGCGAGTTGATGATGCCCACCTGGTGATTGTGAAGGAGTTTGGATGTTGTAAAAAAAAATTTGTTTAATTTTTGAGCGCTTTCCAAGAGCTGGTGATTGTGCTTTAAATAACTGCTATTAGAAAAGGTTAGCTTAACTTTTCTTTGTTCTTTTATAATTCAATGTAGATACAAAAAGACATCTGAAACCTTATCTCAGGCTGGACAGAAGGCGTCAGCTGCTTTCTCATCTGTTGGATCAGTCATCACCAAAAAGCTGGAAGATGTAAAGTATGTCCTCATTTCTCCTTGCTTATTAAGTAGCTGAGGCAAATTAAAGTATGTTGTGGTTGCATTTATTTCCCGACTTGGGCTGTGGATAATGCTGGATTCTCCTCTTTTCTGGTGAGGGAGCCCACTCCTTCAAACCAGACCTGAAATATTGCCTAAATTATTTTAGGTGTAGCCTTCCAACTTTTAGGCATAGCATTCAAAATAATCATCTTACGAATACATTTAAGGTTGTTGGAAAATTCTGGTTGTGTGCTTCTGTCCTTTTAGTCCTTCCTGATCATGCAGGTAAGTATGTCTCTTGTAGTTGCAAGTTTGTGGTTGTGGGCCGAGCCTGTTGTCCTGCTGGGGACACGTCCAGGAGCACTGACTGCACGCTTGGACTGAGACCTGCCTTCAGTTCTGTGGGACATTGTTACACCGTGGTGTGATTATGACATGCTTATCTGTGTACTGATGTGTATTAATTTGTAAGCTCTCTCTACATCCATGCTTAGGCCCAGATCTTGTTATTGAGCTTTGCTTTTCATTTTGCATTTATATTGTAGATTAGTCTGCAGAATTTTTGTGGCAGTTTCGATAAAACCACAGTGTTTTTGTGTGTTCCCCCTCCTGCAGCACCCCCCATGTTGATTAGAATAGCTCTGAAAGTGACAAACATGGTTTAAATTTGCTGTGCTTCTCTTGGCATGAAAGTTTTTTTGTTTTATCAGCAAAACCCTCAGATTGCATGACTTTGTGTTTTCGTTTGTGGGGAATGATTGGTTGAATAAGTTTGGCAATCAATGTATTATTTACTCTGTACCAAAAAACCAAATGGCTTGCTTATTATATCTGAACTAGCATCATTTTAAGCATTGTGTAATAAACATAGCTCACTGGGATTCTTTTGACAATTTATATACATCTTGTTGGTGCTCTCATTTCTTTTTATGCCAGCTTGATTGTATAGCACTTTAGAGTCCAGTTAAAAACTTACACAACTTTTAAAAAAGTAGGTTATTTCATTGTTTTAGATTTACCAGAACTTCCTTTCTTTTTTAATGCTTACTGTGGCTTCTTGCAGATTGCAAGCCTTTTCACATTCCTTTAGGTAAGGAGAGCTTGAACCATCCCTGCAGCTTAGCCGCTGTCTAAGACAACAAGTGTGCTTAATTAGATTATTATCCACGTTCAATGGTTGTGTTTGTCTACTACATACTTCTTTTTGCATTTGGAATATCTTTTTCTCTAGTGCATACCTATTTTTAAGGGAGGGTTTCTTGTATCCCATGGGTAACGGATAAAATTAAAAGAATAATTTGACACTGTGGTTCAGGGATATGGAAATGATTTTGACATTTCTTACTTTTTTTTTTTTTTTTGGTAAAAAGAAGCAGCTTAACCATGGCATACAGAATTCCTCCCTTTTAATGTCTGACTTTGTTTGTTTTTGATGCTTTAATTTCTTTGGTGCTTTTGTAAGGATGTTGGAATTCTCCTTCACGTGGGGCCCATTAAGTATCTGTAATAGATTGCATATGTACTGTCTCATGATGTTAGTCTCCCGACTTATACAGGTTACTCTGAATATTAGTTTTATTGTGGTAAAATATACATAAGATAAAATACACAACTTTTCAATACTTGTTTTACTAGCTTATAGTTTTTACTATTTTTTAATTTCTTTACACTAGTTATATTCTTTATACATGTAAGGAAATTTCACGGTTGCAAAAGGAAAAATAATCTAGGCTGAAAAAAAGCACATTAAAAAGATGTCAGCCCAAACCATGCTATAATTATAGAAGGAATCTTTGTGATGTTAAACAGACCTCTTCTCTGTCTCCCATACAGACTGTTTTATCCAATTAATAGAGAAAACAAAGTTGGAGGAAGGATTAGGCGTAAGCAGGAAAGGCAACATGGTAGTCTCCATCTCTGTTCCTGCAAACGCGAACTGTCTTCTCAAGCAGTCACTAGCTATAGTCTGTCTTCTTAATTAAGGAAACATGTACTTAGAACTGAGGTTTTTCTGTCCTAGTGACACTTGGCCCTGGAAGTCAGAGGAAATCAACTCTAAATGCTGAATTATTTAAAGTTAAAACTGCTTTAAAAAAAAAATAAAATCAGCAATAGGAGGGGATTCTGTATCTTTGGTATTCAATTAAAAATGTCCCATGTGCTCTAGGCAGCTGTTAAGACCATGTTATCTAAGGTTGTTTGAGTTGAGTGAATAGATATTCAGTCACATAGTCCATCCTGCTCACGTCAGACTGCATTTTGTGGACAGGTCCAAAGAATATAACCATAAATCAGATATGGTTCTTGTATGGAAAGACCTTAAAATCTTTGAGTGGATGGAGTGGGGGAAGGAAGTGGGGACCTGGAGTGGGTGAAGCTGGAAGAGCCCTCTTAACACTGGATTATGTAAAACAATGTTGGATGTGATAGAAACAAAAATATAAGAATATTTATGTAAGTGCTATTGAGGAATGATTCATCAGTACGTGTCCCTGTTCTTGCTGTATATCTTTAAGAAGATTAAGCAAAGGTACATAAGATGGCTTATTAATTGACCAGAACAGATTGAGTATTGCCGATCTTTTCTAGCTCCTTTAGGCAGTCACTTTTTCATTTCATTTAAAAAATATAATTGAGGGGCACCTGGGCGGGTCAGTTGGTTAAGCATCAGACTCTTGGTTTTGGCTCAGGTCATGGATCCTGGGATTGAGCCCGAAGTTGGCTCCATGCTCAGTGGGGAGTCTGCTAGAGGATTCTCTCTCTCTGCCCTCCCCGCCCAAAATAAATAAATCTTAAAAAAAAAAAAAAAATATATATATATATATATATATATATATATAACTGAGATTATACTCTACCATTTTTAGTCCTGTTTCTTTCTCTCTTATTTTTTTTAAAGATTTTTATTATTTATTTATTTGACAGAGAGAGAGAGAGAGAGCATAAGCAGGGGGAGCGGCAGGCTCCTTGCTCCCAGGACCCTGGGATCATGACCTGAGCCGAAGGCAGGTCCTTAACCGACTGAGCCACCCAGGTGTCCCGGTAGTCCTGTTTCTAATAATGTTTCAGGATTTCTTTTCCTTCAGTGCCCATGGTTCTTGGTCACACCGCTTTGAAGAATGAAGAGGTAGACCAGACGAAGAGTGGTGGGCACCAAAGCAAAGTTTATTGAGTGATAGTTAAGTTTATTGAGGGATAGTACAAAGCTCCCGAAGAAGAGGGAGGGCACCTGAGAGGGTTGCTGTTGGCGTTTCTAAGTTTAGGGGTTTTTATGAGATTGTTGGCAGGCTGTTTTAATCTGATTAACCCTCCCTGCATCTGTCACCCAATCAGGTTTTTGTCCATGTGCTCATCTACCTACCAGGGAGTTGTTCATATGGGAAAGGGTGTAGGGCTCCTTCCAGGGTTGTGTAGAATAATTCTCTTAGGACGGGGCCCCTTGCCCCTGCCTGCCTTTCTTCTGACTATTCTCCATTAATAATATATTATGTATTGATACATGGAGGTTAAAGTAAGGCTTTTGATTAAAACTTGGAAATCAGAGACGTGAGATTATCTTCTGAAAGCTATATTTTATAATTCTCACAGATTAAAAGTTGGCTAAAGACACTTAAATCATTTCTAGGCCAAGAAGCCCCGATCGTAATTTGATTTAATGTATTCATATATCATACAAATATATGAAAACATAGATAATAGAAATACATAAAAACATACATAATAGAAAACCTATATAAAGAAAGACCACATCTTTTAGATCACTGAGTCAAGGGAGCAAATACTGGCCCCAGAAACTGTCCAAGGAGAGGGAGCTTGGACAGTAGATTTTGAGGGTTTCAGTCCCAGCAAGGCCTTTGCTCCCATGGAGATGGATGCGAGAGGCTTTTGCCAAGTGCTTGAAATAGTTGGTTAATCCTGTCAACTATCCTTTGTTTTGAGTCCATGCTTACCCAGCAGGCTTGAGGCAATGATTTCACTCTCTGACAGGACTGTGGATGATTTGCTGACGTGAATTACTAGACTCGGCAACAGTTTTTATGCCACATTGTCAATTAATAAATTGGCACTTGGGATTTAGATATTTGTCTAACACCTCAAGTGGGTGTGTGAAGAGGAGGAAGCAGAGGAAACAAGAGAGACAGACAGATCTGTTTTGAATGCCCTGAGAGTTAGGTGTCTGGGGGCCAGACATGGGTCAGCGTAATGAGAATATCCTGGGAGGCCCTTTGGGGACAGCCAGCTTCCCCCCCCACCCAGGTAGTCTGTTCCTATCCACCCCTCTCCTTTTGCTTATTTTCTACACATACATGCTGAGCATTGACTCATGCCTTTAATTTTTTGAGAGAAACTTTGAAAGAGAAAGAGCCTTTTCATTTTCCTTGGTGCCAGTGTTAAACCTCAGTTTTAGTGTAATCATTCAGCAGCCTCGTTCGTCAAGTACCTTTGACATTTTAGGAGGAAGTGCTTATTAACTTTGCTTTTATTTCCAAAGGAAGTTTCTCCTTTTCATGTGTTTATTTCTTCATATAAACCTCTACATATTTTTTTATTTGTTTTGGGCTCATTAAAGTTACTCCAGACAATTCTCTTTTGCTGAAAATTTCCACCACTTAATGGGAAAAGAAATGACGTCTTCTCTTTCAGAGAGTACCTCTTGATCAGAATTTGGGAAGCTTTATTGAACTTTTCTACCTCTCATGCCCATATTTCCTACTTTTAGTTACCACAGTTGTTCATTCATTCATTCTTTCATTCAGAAGTATTTGTTTGAATGCTAACCATGTGCCAGCCTCTGGTCTGGACTGTGTGGTTCAAGTTGCCAGTGAAATAACAACTGGGTGCAATGTGAAAGCTTTAAAGAATATAATCTAATGTGAAATAAATGTTAGTATGTGTTTCCACTGAAGTCATCCGTAGTAGTACTAATAATGGTGAAAAATTATGTTCCAGGCAAGGCTCTGTATAGTCCCTCTGAAGTAGGTGCTGTTAGTTTTTTGATTGTGCAGATGAAGAAACTGAGCCACAGAGAGATTAAGTGATGTCCCCAAGGTCACACAGCTAAGTGGCTGAAGGCTGAGATTTGAACCCAGGCAACACCCTAGTTCTGGAGCCTGCATTCTTCTTCTCTGCATTGTTTTGCCTCCCCAAAGCAATGATAGTTGAAGAATATGCTTCTCTAGGCACTGCCCGGCAGTTACTTTGGTTTATTACTTTCAGTCAAGAAATTACTGTGAGGGCAAAACGGAATAATAATACACAGATAGAGCGCCTGGCACATAGTAAGCATGCTTACCGTTCACCCTTCCCTTCCTTTCTCTGTGTCCTACCTATTCCTTCCCTCCTCCTCCTTCCTTCTTTTATAACTCCTTCTTTATAGTGATTAGGGGTGACTGTGTAAGAAACAAGGAAAATACAAAAAAATCAATTCAGCGTTTAAAAAGAATAACTTTTCTAAAGTAAGAGGAAATATAAGGTAGAGAAGCATTTAGTGAGTGGTTTCTTTTTTGGTCAGTGTTTTGAGGAACCCAGATTTACATTCCTACTTTTGATACTATATTTAAGGGTTACCAACCAAGCTGGAAAAATTTTAACAGAATCTGCTGTATAGTTTTAACTAATTCTCATAATATATCTATTAGAGACGGTTCTGGTCCAACAGCAACATGGCTTTTTGCTTCTGAAGTTTTCTGTATTATATTTAAACTTCAGTGAAATTGGAGAAGTTAGGTAAATTGAGGCAAGTTGAAGCTTTGTGTAACTTCCCATAGGGAAGCCAGAAGTGCAAGAACAGCCGCCCTATAGTTGAATTACAAACTAGTCACCAACAAAATGGAATTTCATCTAAATATGGATTATAGAGAAGTTCGAATAACTGAATGGACTTGACATTGCTAGGAACTTCTTGTTCTCCCTACTAAAATGGCTACCTCAAATGCAGGGAGACCCACACTTTGTATGCATCTGTATTAATTTGATTTTGTTCTCTGTTCAGTGAGTGTATTTTGAATCTTACTGTGAAATGTAAAACACATAGAAAAGTGCTCACAACCAAATTCAACTCAGTGATTTATCCCAAAATAAATAGCTTATCGTTATCACTTCCTTGCTTTTCCTTATATATTCCCACGTAAACATTAAGTGTGTGTATTCTTCACTTTGTCTTTGCTGCTAATTGAAGTTCAGCACTAGCAAGTAGGACCCTAAAGTCCTTTACAAGAGATGCTGCATTGTTTCTTAGACTTCTCAGAGTGATCATTTTTAACATTCTTCTTTAAGTCACGTTGCAGGAATCATCGGGGCCTGTGAGATGCTTAATGACTTAAGTGCCCCAAATTATCAACTTCTCACTTGGTTTTCTGTAAAATTGAACATCTAAAATATTATCTGTATTTCCAGTATTACTGTTTTCTCCTATTTACCTTATTTGTCGGTTTCCCCTTTCTTCTTGATGTCTCCTTACATTGATGTTCCACTACCATCTATCTCTTACTGAATCAGCGGAGACCCCTTGATTAAACTCATGCATAGCTCTCCACTGCCTTCTTGTTTACATTCTCCATCCCCTGATAATTCCAGATGACGTTTACAATTCCGTTTTTCAACCTTTGTAACCCCAGGGCTGATTTCTTCTATAGGATAATCCTGAAGTAACTTGTGCCCCAGATGTTGAATTTACTGTGGTCAACTTGATGCATTTAGAATGCATTTTATGATTTCTTCCACTTTGCCTTTGACCCCGTTCCCTCTTAACTAGCTTGTATGCTGGTTCAGGGGGCACAGAGCTCCCCAAATGGCCATTGGAAGGAATGAGCTTTTACATGGGTGCTTAGGGACAGTGGCTAGAAATTAACTATGGGTTTCTGAAATTTGCCCTTTCTCTACCTTTTTCTTCATTTTGTTGATACTGTTGAATTCAGTCTGTGAGTCCCATGAACAAGCAGTTTATCACACATTCAGCCATAACTCTCCTTCTTTTGCCAGAATTTGGTAATTTCTACCAAAATGAATGTTCTTGTGAGGAGTCTTGGTTATGAGGAACAAAATATTGTGTAAATTAGCTGACCTAAGAAGGGGAATGTGGTGCACAGAAAGAGAGTTCTTTTGGAATCCAGGGAAGGAAAGGAAGCAAACCCTGGATCCACCCAGACTCGCCCTGCTGATTGGAAAGCTGGTAGAAATCAAGGTCGCTTCCAGAAACCAAGAAAACCACTGTTCCTCCCTGACCCTGCCCCCCCCGCCCCCCATGTGGTCGTCTCTCCTTCCTTTCCTCTACCTCTCTCTCTACTTCTGTTCAGTCCTCTCTTTGGGAACTGGCTTCCTCTGCTTCCTTGCAGCTTTGCCCTTCCTGGTCCCAAAAAAGGTCTTCCTCAACATTTAAGCCTACATAACTTTTTAAGCTCTTGTACTTAGCCACTAACTGACCAGTGGCTTAGTGTCCTAATTACAAAATCCCAGGATAAGAACCTTAATTGTCCTCTTTTTTTTTTCTTTTTCTTTTCATTCAGTCCAAACAATTTATAGATGAGCAGGAGGTTAGTTGTGGTGGTTGGAGCTCTACTGATCCAGTTATTATCACTGATGATGATGAAAGTGGCTGTGGAAATGTGATTATGCAGACAGACTCTTTGGAAGGGTCTGAACTCTTGTAAACTACTGTAATTAATACAATTAGAATTGTAAACTAAGAAGGATAATTTTTATTCATCTCTATCCTTCAAATATGGATCGGGCCCACTGCAATAGATCAAGCAGGAAAAGAATTAGCAAATTCCTCCTAGAATAGTCTTATACCCAAGGTATCTACCACTCTTACAGTATAGAGAGAATGGTGAGCAATATGGATCTTTGCATGTGTCATGCACGACATTAAGTATGAAGATATCCAAATATTTTACCAATTATCTTGACTATGTGAACTGCCAGCATATTTTGATTTATATCAAGATCATACTCCCATGTCATTACATATTAGTGCAAAACTAGACTGGGGGAGCTTCTCTTGAAACATATTGTCATTTGTAACAACAGGTTTTTTTGAGAAGACTAAGTCACACACGCAATACTCGAATATAATTGAGAATACCTTGGACTGTCCAGCCTAACTGAAGGAAAGATTTCCTACCAGAAACGCTCTGTCAGTCATCAGAATATTTCAAGGGCAGCAACCATTATCATCAATTTACAGTGACTTTGTGAGCCCCCAAATTAAAGTGCTTTCATCTTGTGAGGTGGTCTCCATGGGAGATGGCTGAGAGTAGATAGCCTTGAACCTGAATGGTGGGTGAACTGCATTGCCCTAGAGAAAGAAGTTGGTCCCAGTAAAACAAAGGGCCAAATGTTATTTGAATGAGCATTAAGAACATTTAGTTAATTGGGATGAAGTACAAGTGTCTCTTATTAGAAAACTGATACTACTCCTAAGGTGTGATCTATGAATCTCACTTGAAGTCGTCAAATAGGTGATTTATTTTGGTCTGATCACAAATCTGTGGGAGAAAGGCAGCTGCTGGAGCCCTTCACTGGCCTCACTTGTGCGTGTGTGTGCCTGTGTGTCTGTTTTGTTTTTTGAGGGGAGGCGGTGAACATTGAATTAGGAGTCCCGAAGACCCAGGTTCCATTCTGGATTCTGCTGTGACCTTGGGTGAATCATATAACTTCTGAGCCTTGGTGCTAGAAGCCCTGCAGACACAGAGGAAAGCACTGTAGAGTGTTCAAAGTGCTATAAAATGCAAGGGTGAATTATTAGTTCTATTAACTATGTGGGTTAAATTGGCTCATGAAGGGGATGCCTGGCTGGCTCAGTCAGTGGAGCATGTGACTCTTGATCTTGGGGTCATGAGTTCAAGCCCACGTTGGGTGTAGAGATTATATAAATAAACTAAAAAAAAAAAAAAAAATTTTTTTTAAATTGGCTCATGAATAAAAATAAATTATGTTGGAATAACTTTGATCCCCTCCACCTCAAAAAGTAGATTAAGTCTTCATGGTGCCCAAAGAATAAGCTCCTAGAAAGCAAGGTTTTATAACGTCTAATCACTGTACTAACTTCATGTCTATCTCTTTTTAATGCTGCCTCTTAGTATCCGCTCCATTCAACATTCAATTAGCATGCCTGCTATGAGGTAAAGTATATTTTTACAAAATGTACTTGCTCTTATGCTTTCTTATTCTTTATTTAGATGTTTAACTTGAACTGTTCTGAAGTAGGGACCTGGGGTTCTGCTCTAAGTAAGCTGCGCATCCACACTGTGTCAGTATTCAGCCGCTCTTCCTATGATGTTAAGATGAGTGCAAGAGATCCATTAAAGATTTGTGATTAAAAAAAAAGAATTATCTCTATTGCATTTTGTAAACCCATAAAATTGTTTCATATCTTTAATCTGCTTCATTGGAAAAGTGAACACGACTCATCTAATAAAGCTGCTTTCGCCCAGCTTGTGTAAAAGGTGTCCCACCACACCTGTCTGCATTAGCTTTAGTTGCTCCACTCTTCTTCCATTTCTGCTTCCCTCATCCCGTTGTGACATTTGGAGCCAACTGCGATTTAATTCCACAGTCCGCTTTCATCAGGAAACACGTGCAAGTGGTGTATGTTATTACCGCATTTAACCTCTCTAGAGAGGCAGAGAGTTTTTAACAATATATGCTTGGCTTAACCTTCAGTATTCATCAGAACTATCTGGAGAGCTTGTTAAACCCCCTGCTTGCTGGGCCCCACCTCTGGTTTCTGATTTCTGTAGGCCTGAGGTGGGACCTGAGAACTTGCATTGCCGACAGCTTCCCAGGAGCTGCTGATGCATCTGGGGCCCCACCCCTTGCGACTGGCTGCCCATCACCACTGTGGGAGGGAGGAGACCCCTTGTTCCCTTCTTCACCTTTTTCATCTAGGTAATAGGAAGGATATTCGAGGTCCGGTGGATAGTCTAGAAGTTTTGGAAACCCAGATGTGAACAACATAGGAGCTATGATCTTCCTTAATTAGTATGGATGAATGTGAAGGCGTGGGAGAGGCTTCGCCTGGGCTCAGAGAGCTCTGTCAGCTGGGGCAGCTTTGTGATGCAGACAAAACCACCTTTCTTCGTGTCTCCCTTCCTTTTGGTCTCTTTCCTCGGCTCTAATGCTGCTCCCTGGGAACCAGGATCCCTGTTTTGGAATGTTACGTGGTCTGCTTGTCCTGTTTGGGGATGTGGGTTCGTGTAGGACTCTTGCAGGGCAACATGGGAATTTAAACTTGACCTTTAGAGTCTAGTACCTTCACCAAAATTAAAGTGGCACGACTAGATGGTTGAAGTGACAGAACTGATGTTTTACCTGCCTTTGTTCTCTCTCCTCACACATGCACTTGACTCTGTTATCCCATATGTCTGAGACAGGCTGTTTGTGGAACTGAAAGCATTGTTGTAGAAATCTTAGACCAGAAGTTGATCATCCTACCTAATAATGCAGATTTGTGTGTATGCCTGCACACATATGTACAGTTAAATATGTCTTGTCTCTTTGTTGATTGAGAATAATGGCGAAAAGGAATACAGTCAACTAATGATGTTTGCAAAACTGGTGAGTTTTTGTTAAGTGTTTGTAACATAACTCTTTTTCATTCTCTCCATAGAAACTCCCCAACTTTCAAATCATTTGAAGAAAAGGTTGAAAACTTAAAGGCAAGTAGAGATGAATAGTGATGTCTTACTTGGTACCTTAAATTTTTTTGCTGTGGGTAAATTATTCTCATTACTCTTTCTTTCTAAAATTATTTAAAGAGCTTTAATAACTTTATTCTCTACATTATTATGGGTGATACATTCTCTTTTAATCAGTTTTTTGAGTGTATGTTGTAGCATGGCAGATGCTAAATGCTGAAAGGAAATGTATAATTTCAAAAGCAGTGTAGTACTTGAGAACTGTGTGCGACTCAAATACTTTTATAACCAGATAAAATTTAATATAAATTTTATTGTAGAACATTAACAAGAACATTATAAAAGCACAAAAAATAACACACAGAAACATTGGTCATACCACCTAGAGTCAGTGATATGTATGTAGTAGGACTACACCTTTGTGCTTTAAGAAAGAATTAACCAAATACAACATATACATTTTCCTATGCCATTAAATATTCTTCCTCAAAATTATATTTAATGGTTGCTTGCATGTACCCTATGACAGGTATTGTTTGTTCAGTCCTTTAAGATGTTTGTTCAAACATTTAAGATGATGATGATGATACCATGGTGATCATTATTGATGATTTATGGTTTTATTTTTTGATGGCTTTGATTTCAGTGAAGGTGGGCATTTTTCCACGACTAGCTTTATTAATTTGTAAATTGTATTTTTTTCAAGATTATACTCAAAATTATAAAATCATCAACTCTTAGGATCACAAGTGACCAGAAAGGTTGTCTAGTTCCCATCCACTGCCCAGCCTTCTCTACAGAGTTTGTGCAAAGCCAGTATTTCCTTTCTTCTTAAACTAAATCTGATAAGTACTATAGATGTTTTTAAGGATTAAAGGCATTATCTTTTTTTTTTTTTTTTAATATTTTATTTATTTATTTGAGAGAGAGAGAGAAACAGCATGAGAGGGGATAGGGTCAGAGGGAGAAGCAGGCTCCCCACTGAGCCGGGAGCCCGATGTGGGACTCGATCCCAGGACTCTGGGATCATGACCTGAGCCGAAGGCAGTCGCTTAACCAACTGAGCCACCCAGGCGCCCTAAAAGCATTATCTTAAAAGCTTTATATAAATCTGCTTAAAAACAAATACTCAGGGGACGCCTGGGTGGCTCAGTCGGTTAAGCGTCTGCCTTCGGCTCAGGTCCTGATCCCAGGGTCCTGGGATCGAGTCCCGCATCGGGCTCCCTGCTCTGCGGGGAGCCTGCTTCTCCCTCTGCCTCTGTCTCTCTGTCTCTCATGAATAAATAAATAAAATCTTAAAAAAAAAACAAAAAAAAACAAATACTCAGATTTAGTCTTTCAGAACTGTAACTGAGTCACTTATTTCTAAATGCGTCTTTCTTAAATTGCAGAAGCAGGGGATGCTTATGGAAAGAAAGAAAGAAAACCAAACACTGTCCCATGACCTGGAGCTTTTTTCTTGCACAAACATGAATACACACGTTTTGTCTTTTTTTTTTTTTTTAAAGAGTTTATTTATTTATTTGAGAGAGAGAGAGAGAATGAGAGACCGAGAGCATGAGAGGGAGGAGGGTCAGAGGGAGAAGCAGACTCCCTGCCAAGCAGAGAGCCTGATGCGGGACTCGATCCCGGGACTCCAGGATCATGACCTGAGCCGAAGGCAGTCGCTTAACCAACTGAGCCACCCAGGCGCCCCACACCTTTTGTCTTAATACATTAATGTATAAACATTTTTTCAGAAAGGAATCACACTGCACACACAGTCCTATAACTTGTTCATTCAGACCCACTAGCATACGTGCTCTATGATCCTACAGACATGGGGACCTGTTCTTTTTACTCACTGATGCTTCTCAAGGGCCTAGAATAGTCCTTGGCACATTGAAGCTACTTAATACATATTTGATGAGCAAAAAATATATCCTAGTCGTTCTTCTAGGTCTGTATGAGACCTGCTTTATTCTTTTTAATGCCTAGTCATGTATTTGAAAACAAACTGTACATTGTAGAAGTCAAGGCTTACTGTAATTCGGTTCTCACTCTTTGAGGTCTATCGTAAGGCTCTCCTTGAAATCTGCGTTAAGCATTAGTTTTTGAAATGATTGGTTGGAAAACCAGACAACTGTATTCTTTTGACACTGAAGATGAGGAGAAACGTCCTGGTCATTTACTATATATTCTCCCTCCGAGTATTGATTCTATAAATTGTGGTGAAACTTGGCTTTTGAAACATGACTAGGTGCCATTCAGATAAAAAGTTGTAATTTTTTTTTTTAAAGATTTTATTTATTTACTTGACAGAGAGAGAGACAGTGAGAGAGGGAATATAAGCAGGGGGAGAGGGAGAAGGAGGCCCGCCAAGCAGGGAGCCCGATGTGGGGCTTGATCCCAGGATGCTGGGATCCTGACCTGAGCCGAAGGCAGATGCTTAATGACTGAGCCACCCAGGTGCCCCAAAACTTACAGTTTTTAAAAGTAAAGTTTATGAAACAGATATCCTCCCAAAGGACTGTAAAATATAGTTGTACACTTGGGATATAATTTTGCTAAATTACATTTATATTCAATTAAACATCAGGTCTACGTGTACTTTTAGGTTTGGATTTTGGATTGATTCATTGATCTGATTATTGAGCATTTGCCATGTGCCAGGGGTAGGCCCTGGAGATACCACAGTAATCAAGAGACAGAGACCCTTTCTGCAAGATGTGTAGACAGTTTAATGGCCAATGAAACTAAAGTGAGGTAAGGTGCCATGACTGGGAAACTCTGGGATGCAGTGGGGACCAGTACCAGGAATGTCTGACCTAGCCTAGGAGGGAAGGTAGGAGAGGGCTTCTCATAGGACACAATCATACAAATGGAGGTTTTTAGGTTGAGTGGAATGTTTGGAGCTTTGGAGCCCTTTTGAGGAATACCAGGAACTTCGCTGTGCTGTAGGTTAGTGAGCAGGAGATGAAGCTAGGGCGATGGGCAGGCCACACTAAAGAATTTGGACTTAGGGCAATGGGAAGCCTTTAAAAGATTTTAGACAATGTGGGTGGTTTATCCTGTGCATTTTAGAAAGATCACTGGTGCCCTGCAGATCTGAGGGGAGGAAGATTGGAGTCAGGAAGACTAGTTAGGAGGAAGGAGTTGTAATCCAGGCCAAAGATGGTGGTGGAGTGAATTAAGGTAGTGCTGATGTGATGGGTTGAGAGAGATTTAGAATTTAGAAACGGACAGCCCAAAAGTCAGTGATTGATTGGATGTGGCACAAGATGGGGAAGGATCAAGGATGACTCCCAGGTATCTGACTGGGCCAACTAGGTAGGTGCTACAGCCATTTAAAGTCTTAAAGAAGGCCTGCTTCTCCTTCTCCCACTCCCCCTGCTTGTGTTAATGCTCTCGCTATCTCTTTCTCTGTCAAATAAATAAATAAAATCTTAAAAAAAAAATAAAGTCTTAAGAATAGAGACCAGTTGTGGGAGGAGTTCAATGTTAGACATGTTGAATTGCAAGGGTCTTAATATTTTCCTCTAATTAAGACGTGTTTTAATAAATTTAATAAATATACAGTAGACACAAGTCATGCAGATTTCCCAAACAATTCAAAGATTCGGATGCGAAACCAAAGCGAGTGAGAAAAAATTTCAACTAAATTCCAACTGATAATGTGTTAAGATTGAACTACGAGCATCAAGTTAAACCTACTGTGAGTTGCATTGTGGGTTACTGACTGGTTTCCTAATGTTAACTCTCCTGTTGGTCAGTAAGGAGAGGTAACAGAGAGAGCATAGATATGTCGGTGTTATTAAGGATGAAGTGAAATAATAAGGGTTTTGAAAAGCATAAAGTATGATACAAATATAAGGCAGACCTATTCATGCAGACAGATGTTTATTGACAAAATTTCAGGCCAGATTTGGAGTAGTGTGTCACAAACTATAACTTGTCTAGGAAGTCCCTGGAGACCTCTGTAGATGGGCGTGGGGAAGTTGGTCTGATCCTACATGTCTAACAAACTCCCAGGTGACGCTGAGTCTGTCTGGGGGTCCTTGCACCACACTTTAAGTAGCAGCGGGTTAAGAAATTTACACTGTAACTGGGAAAAATAGATATAATTCTTTCCTTTGTCGTATTCACTATTTCTTGAATGAGTGTAGCTGAGTGAACAATCTGATGGAATACAAAGTGTTATCCAAATATAAAGAGACTTCGAATAGATATTTTAGAATAATAGGTCTTAGAAAGTTTTTTGGACAGATTTTTCTGGGAAGAACTATGAGCAGATGGGAAAAAAGAGGAGGGGTAGAATCTACCAATCTGAATATTTCCGCAGAGGAGCCCGCACGGTTTTCTTTATTAAACCGCACCAAAAACACTGCAACAGTACTGAATTCTGTACATATATGATCGTCACTGGGCTATTAGGTCCCGGATTGATTTGTTCTTCAAAGTAAAATTTGAGTTACTTTTTTGCAGAGTCAGCTGAGTTTATGTTTCATGATGTCTTGTCCTTTTTGAACTTTTTTTAAAGTCTAAAGTAGGGGGAACCAAGCCGGCTGGCGGGGATTTTGGAGAAGTCTTGAATTCAACTGCAAATGCCAGTGCCCCGGAGCCTCTTCCAGAACAGACGCAGGCGAGCCCATGAGGTCCTTACCTTTGTTCTGCTACCCACTGCCAGATGCTGCAAGCAAGATCCAAGCACATCTTGTCAACATTCGTTGCCGTGAATTTCCACCAGATGTGCTTTTAATTAGCTTTACATATTCATTTGACCAAATAGTTTGTGGGTTGAACAAAATAGAAGTATCTTCACTTCTGTTCCTGGGAAACACCCTTTAATGTGCATTTAAGGGCCCTGATTTAGGAAACACCATTATAAAAAACCACAGGTAATCCCTGGGGATCCTCATTAGAATGATCTCCGAAGCTTCAGGTTATCATAATTGCTTTCCTACTTTACAAAATTGCTCTGGATCTGGGATGCCACTTTGATCTTTGTCTTCAATATGATTTTCTTGTTTCCTTCTTGAACCTCTGTGTATTTGATTGCTAACTAAAATTTTCTTTAAAATTTCCTGAATCCTGGTTATTAAAAGTTTTGGCATAATTTTCTTTACCTCCGAGGGAAGAACGACCAGCTACAAAAAATATTTTTGAATAAGCATTGTTCCGATAGAAGGTATATCTTTTGTGTCTGAAGACAGCAGACTAAATAAATCAGATCTACATCCAATTTGTTAGTTTGGTAAGTGACAACGTGTGAGGTAGTTCAGAGTCCTAGGTAACTTGAGAGTGGAATCCTCACATCCTTGTCACCATTTGTGACAGTAACCATTTCAGTATATTTGTTATTATGCCACTTCTCTTAACTTACTTTTCATGAGACTGAATTTCTAGTTTCAGAGTAAGTTGCAAAATAACATTTTGAATCAGGCATATTGTAATTACCAGCAGGTTGAAATATGAACACTCTCATCACCTGTTCCATTCAAAAGCCTGAACGTTTTTTAGATCTCAGTAGCTGTAAAAATGCTAAGATCAATCACATTAGGGGAGACGTTGCTGTCTTCATTTAATTCATTTAGCACCATTTAAAAATAAGCACACGAAATTGTATGACTAAACTTGAAAAGATTTTACACTAAGGGTTGGTGGTAGGTAACTCCTGAGGATTTAATGCATTAATGAAAATCAACTCATTGTTTTCTACTTATTTGTTTTCATTGTGTTAGAAATTATAAAATGTAGACATTGCCCCCCTACTTTGAAAAAATGGCAGGGCTGAATGAACCAAAGCCTCTAGAAGTATCTGCATGGAGGCCACGGTACTCTCTTCTAATAGCTACTTACTCATCACTATTACCTTTTCATTATTCTGTGTGGTTATGGCCTATAATGTTGTATTTGTTATTTATCAAGTTGTGATTGTTTTAGTATTGTTTATGCCAAATGTTAATTGCCAAGCTTGGAGTGACCTGAGGCATTTTTTTTTTTAAAGCATGACTAGATTTAACTTCAGGATAAATTATCTTATGAAAACCAAATTTGAAAAGCCACAAGTGTTGATTGTTATGAGTAACATGCTGCCATTCTTGATTGCTAGAGCTTTTGTTATAGCACTTTAGATGCAACTGAAAATATGCTCTATTAAATGTGAAAAGCCTAATAAATTCTGTCTATCAGTAGTATAGGTCTCAATATTTATTGTGAGACCAATGGTCTGGAAACAGCTTGTATTAAATAATCAACTGGTGTCTATGCAAAAAAAACATTTTTTTTTTTTACTATCTGCTTTAAATCACTACTTAATGGTGTCAGACTAACATATAAATTATTTCCTTGAAGAGGCTTTAAGGCAATTGTCCCAGTTGTTGAAGCACTGTCCTGGAGGACTGGATCTGTAAAAATTTGTCTTTTTATAGAAATACTGTGGTTACTCATCATAACTGTTAAATTATTTTTTTCCAACTAGTCTTTCATTTTTTTTTTAATCATCTTTTCATCACATTGTTTCTTGGGTGTCCTGCCCTGTTACTATCTTTCAACTTTGGCTGAGTGAAATATATTCAGATCTCTACTTTATAATGAGAAATGATAGAATAAGGAGTGGAAAATGGGATGGGAGTATGTGAGTATTGGTGATGGTCATGAAAGAAATTGGGAGAATTGCTTTTCCAGATATCTACCTATACTTAATTTTAAATGATTTAATCTTTTGCAAAGCACTCTGCATCTTAAAAGTAGTAGTAAAAAGTAGTGAGAGATTGAATTTAGAAAAACAAACATATGGACTTAGAAGTATTATTCAAAATAGTCTTTGTGGAAGATTCAGTATGAATTCACAGATATTTAAGAAATTTGGAACATAGTAATTATTAAAAATACCAGAGAGTTCCTGGTCACTCTATTGAATTTTGTGTTTGACACTGTAAGAAAACAGTAACTTGAGAGTGAAATCTCAGATGTTTAAGTGAACAAGAGGTGTGACAGAAGGAAATAATCCCTAAAATTAATCCCTTTTTACAAAGGATTGTCTTCAATTTATGGAGTTTGTGGAAAATAAAGCAAGAATTCTCATGCTTATGAGGCCAAAGTAATCATTGGAAGAGAGAATTCACTGGATTATTCTTTAATAATTCAAACTACTGAAATAGAGAAGAGAAAAAAAACACCTTTAATTTGGAATCACGGTTTCTGGATCTGTTTATCATTAAATGCACACTGTATTTTTTTTTTTTTTTGTATAGTATTTGAAAACAATAAAAATTCTGTAATTTGGGTATGGGTTCTTTTGTATGTATTATGTGTCAAGGAAAGAGGTGAGTCCATTATTACAACTTCTCTCCAGACACTTCATATCCTAGATATGGAAAAACCCCCATTAAGTAGCAATATGGAATTAGTGTATCAAAACTGAAAAAGTTAAATGTTGACTATAAGTGACTGTTTGCTTGATGTATATAGAGGAGATGCTACATAAGGTCCTGTCAACATCATATGTGTTTCTTTATAGCTCTTAAGACTCCGATGAAAAATCAAATTTTTTTGCCCATAGTGAAGAAACATTTGACGATTAATTTGGGACTGTCCCATTGTAAGTGGATTAATTATAGAGACTGTGTTGGGTTAGAGTTAATATAAAATAGTATCACTTTTAAGTAAACCTGCATACCTTATACAGATAATTTCCATATTATTCAGACTCTGAAATCAAAATGAACCAAAATCAGAATGAGTGGAAAGAACTCTTAGTTTATAAGCCTTCAGAGGGCAGGGCCTGCATGTACCTATCACCAGCCAGGATTTCATACTTATATAAATGCTACTTGGTGACTAAATTTCTTGCCAACTCATATACAATTTTGATTACGGAGTAAGGTTGGTTGGTAGTGTGATTCTTTTAATTTGGTGGTCTTCCTTAGCATACAGTAAAAACCTAACACAATTTTGTTGTGGGAATATTTATAAGTGGGTATGATCTTTTGCTTTAACATTCTCCATGTCAACATGCTTTGGTCTTCCTGGTTTCTAGGATCAATTCTCTATTCTTATTTTCCACTTGGACTATTTTCTGATACTCTCTTCTTCCAACTCCTTAAATGTTACTGCCTGTCCCTATTGATCTTGCATACATGATCTCCTTAATGATCTTAGTCATTTCAGCCATAGAGATGAATATCTTTAGAGTAATACTACTATCTCCCCAGTGTATCACTAGTCCTATCCTTTTTTCTAGGTTTTTATGTAAGCTTTAAGATAGGAATTTCTAATCACTTCCTGGTCACCTCCACACAAACATTAATAGCCACTATTTATTAAGCTTTCAGTAAGTGTTGGGCATTTTGACTCATTTCTCTTAAGTCGTTGCTCAAGGTTGTGGCAGTGTAACCATTTTATAAATGAGATTAACAACCCTCACAGGTGGAGCCAGGACTTGAACTATATTCTGTTCACTTTCCTTGCCATCCACCATTACTAATATTTTTACAGAGTGTACTAACAATTTGCAAGCTACAGGGGAAAAAAAGAGGATTGTATTTTTAATAAAACAAGAAGGAAGGTGTAGTGCAAGGAGTAGAGCAGGATCAGAATCCCTAAGGTGCCATCAAGAACTGATGGTTACAGTTGGTGTTCGTATAGGCTAGGACAAAGTGTAGATATCTCCTTGTTGATTTGCCCAGTCCTTTACAGTTCCTCTCATTTCATACTTAAAATGTTCTACCCAAGGGAAAGAACTAAGCATAACTTGAAGTCAGTTGATACAAACTTTTATACATTAAAAACCTCAGGATTTGTCCCACAATGTCCACTGTCATAATCCTCAAGGAATTTATCATTTGGCTAAGGTAGGACATGAATGTATCTATTGAATTTTAGAGCTGGGACTTCAGTAATCCCATTTGTTCTGTAGCTATTGATTTAGTGAAATTTACAAAGCACTTAAAATTTAGCAGGGGGGCTAATGGCTTGGCTTTACAAGTGAGGAAGCCAAATCAACATTAAATTGGTTTGCCTGAGATCAGGATTACAGTCAACTAAAACTAAGGGGTTCATGAAGTCACTGGCCAATGCTCTTTACAAATTTACCACTTTTCCTGAAGGGAAGTATAAGAAGCAATAGCCACAGATAACAAGGCAAAAATGTCTCAGGTAAGACTTCATTAATGGTCAAATGAAATAGCTTAGGTGCCAAGAAAGAACACCCTGGAGTAGAATCTATCTTAAGCCCCCTACTGAATTTGTAACGATTACCCTACAGTTGGCTAGTAGTAATGTATGTGATTCATACAATTATGCACCATTCCAAGGTTAATGCACTTCTAGTTTTCTGTGTACTAACCATGCAATTGATGAGAACATCAGAAAGACACAAAATCTGTAGTCAGATACTATTAAAATAAGGGCTGTGGTCATACATAAAAATTCCTTCCATCAAAGTACTTGCAAATGAACTGTAAAGGGGCTTGCTGTGGATTAATATAAAACTGATAGAAGATCGATGGACAGCTTAGTTTGTGAACATTTTTAAAGTTAGGCTTGGTTTTGAAAGGGTAGGCAAATTCTCGGAATTAACATTGATGAGGAAAAGGGAGAAAATAGTGAGGGTGGGGGTCTCTGGTGGTGTCTTTTTAGGCACATTCCGAAATGTAATTACTTAGAAGGAACTGTAGCTATCTACAGGTGACAAAAACGTCTCAGATTAACTTTTGAACATCAGTGGACCGACCTGAGAAGAGGCGAAAAAAGAAACTTGGAGCCAGGATTTCACACACATTCATTGAACTCCACTGTGGGTCCGGTGTCAGGGATCCAACAGCAAGGAGTTTACAAATTCGGGAGAGCAGACGCAAAACAACATTAAAAGTAAACTATACAGCAATGTTAAGAATGCTAAATGGTACAAAGGAAACCCGGGGACTCCGATAGTGTGTTTGGGGTTCCAGTTCTAAATAAGGTAATCACGGAGAGCCTCATATTTGAGCAGAGACCCGAAAAACAAATCTTGCGGCCATCTGGGGTAAAAACCCAGGCGGGGGGCTAGCAGGTGTCGCATTACTAGAATTTGCGGCAGGACAAGGGCCAAGCGATGCTCCGAGGAACGAAATTCCTGCAAGTCAAAAACACTTTCCACGAAAAGCCTCGCAGATCGCTGCCTGTAGGGGACCCCTAGGCGCCAACGATTTAATTCACCGATTTCAGCTCAACCATCTCTCCCTGCCCCCGTCCCCTGCACTGACTACACTGCACTCCTGGGTCGCCAGCGCTCGGCAAGTGGGTGGGCCATCCGTTGCTCCGCCCCGTGGCCTGCGCGCTTGCGGAGAGGTCCAAGGTCAGAGGTTGCGGAGCCGTCATGGCGGCGCTGTGTCGGACCCGTGCCGTAACTGCCGAGAGCCATCTCCTGCGAGTGTTTCTCTTCTCTCGGCCCTGTCGAGGCGCGGGCACCGAGAGTAGCTCCGGGAGCGGGAGTTCCGACTCCACAGAGCCTAAAATGGGCCAAGGCGGCTTCGCGAGCGCTTTGGAGCGGCATTCGAAGCTGTGGCGGAAGGCGGAGCTCGGGCAGAAGACGGTGAGCGGCGGGAGCTCGCCAGAGACGCGGTGGACGGGGCTGGGGCTTGAGGGGTGCCCCGGCGTGGTGGGTGGAGTGGGAGTTGGGGCGGAGCCTGGCCTACGGGTGGGGCTAGGATCAGGGGTGTGTCTTGGCCTTGCCGCGGGCTAGTCCGCAGAGAGCTGGTGGTCGGTGTTTTTCTCCATTTGTTGCACTGCTGTGCGGCCTTTACGTGCTGGACTTGCTTTGTCCGCACTCCTTTGCGCACACCTTCCTGGGTGAGTGCTGGACGGGAAACCAGCAGGGAGCGCTGCCAGCGAGGCGGTCTAGGGCGACTCCTGGGTCTCAGGGAGGAATTGGACTCTCCCACCGGGGAAGGCTGGGCGCTCTGCCGCCTACTTCTTTATAACACAGAAGTTCCAGCGTGGAGCTTGGTGTCTGGCGTGCAGCGCTTTTTATAAATATTTGTTAATCCAGTGAATAGGTGAAAGAGAATTACTCTCTCTGAACTTGAGCAAGCGTTTAACCTGTCAGTGCTTCGCTTTCCTTTTCTGGAAATGACAAAAGTTTCACATGTCTCAGGCAACACTTTGTAAAATAGGATACAATAGATAAGTGAAATGGAACAGGTAGACATAAATAAGAGTCACTTTTTTTATTAGATTCAGCAGACATGAAATTGGATGTCTGGCAATGTTAAATTATATAAAAATAAACACTCTCAATTTCTGTACTTATTTCTTTGGAGACCAGCCCCCAACAGTTGACAGACTGGTAGTGTCCTGGATTATAGAAAACTACCTGGAATTTAGTAATTGTTAATAGTTATTATTGACAAAATTTTTCTAAAATCCAAGGATTAGAAGAAGCCTGCTGTATTAGGTTTCTGTTTGCTCCCATAACAAGTTACCACAAATTTAGTGGTTTAAGACAACACAGATTTATTATTTTTAATGCTGTAGGTGAGAAGTCGATTGATGTCTCACTGGGCTAAAATCAAGGTGTTGGAACGGTTTTGTTCCCCTCTGTATGTTCTGGGTGGGATCGGTTTCTTTGCCTTTCCAGCTTGTAGAGGATGCTTGCATTCCTTGACTTACTGCCCCTCCTTCTATCATTTTCAAAGCCCGCAACAGTAGATTGAGTCCTTCTCACAGTTACTAGACTCTTGTGATTACTTTGGACTCACTCAGATAATGCAGGGTAATCTCCCTGTTTGAAGGTTAACTGATTAGCAACCTTAATTCCATCTGCAATTTGATTTTCCTTTGCTGTGGAAGGTAACATAATCACAAATTTCAGGGATTAGGATGTGGACATATTGCGGGGGGGGGGGGGGGGGGAAGCATTTTTGTCTACCATACCTGGAGAAGTCATAAAGTCCTAAAAGGATGCCGGTGACTGACCTGAAACGGACTAATGGATGGATTTAAATCCATCCTTGGTGGATGGCTTTGAGGATTAAGTGCGGTAAAGTAGGGAAAGTATAAATACAATTCACGTTTCCCTTCCCCAAAATATTTTTATAGGTAAGGGATTTCTTATTTCTCATCTTCCAGCATTTCTCACTTACAGCCCTTCCTGCATGTCTTATCACCACATTCCAAACGCATTCAGAAACTACCAGCAAATAATTCTCATCTGCTGAGTTAATTGTGGCAAGTGTGAAATTATAACATCACAGGTAGAGTGTTTGAAACGCCATGTGGTGATCATACTTGGGGGTTTCACATGGTAAGCAATGTTTGTTTACTGAAGGAAACAACCAAGGTATTTGAGCCTGATCAGGATTCCATTGCCTTCCTTTCTCTTTGGTTTTTCCAAGAGGAGGCTGGAGTGTTTCTTGGAAGTCCCAGCACATCTATTAAAATTGTTCAGTCCAGCTCAGGCTGAATAGAGTCTCTCTGAGCAGTTGTTCTCTGCCTAACACAGTTTAGAAAACATTATTCTACTAGATGGAGGTTAAATGTTTGATTCTGGGGTGCCTATGTGGTTCAGTCGGTTAAGTGTCCCGACTCTTGATATCAGCTCAGGTCATGATCTCAGAGTGAGTTTGAGCCCCAAGCTGGGCTCCACGATGGGCGTGGAGCCTATTTTTAAAAAAATGTGGTTGTGACATGTGGTTCACATATTATTCAAAATTTTTCAATATTTCCATTTAATGGAAGGAAGGAAAATTCCCTGGAGAGGAGGGTATCAGGAGGCTGGGTTGTAGTCTCCATTCTAAGAGCTCTTAGCTTCCGAACATTTCCAGGTATGTGGATCCCTTTACTCATTGATGCCACTGACTCCCTGATCTAGGTCATTATACACAGTGGACAGAGTTATCTTCCTAAAGTTGGCCTCTGTAATCAGACTGAATGAGGTGCTCTTTTTGCTTTGCTTGAGAATCTTGTAAGCCCTCCTTCCCACTGCCTACAAGATTAAATACACATCTCTCCATCATCAGCCTGCTGCCATTCAGGACCCAGTCCAGTGCAGAGATTATAGAGTTTAGGTTCCGTTTCAGAAGGCCAGGATTCAGAGACTGGTGCAGCGATCTTACTAGTTAACTTTGGGCAAGTTACTTAGCCTGTCTTAGTTGGCTTTCTTATCTCAAAGTGGGCATAATACTCTAACTGGGGTTATGGTGGAGTTTGCATGAAATAATACATTTGAAATGCTCTCAGTCCAGTGACTGCTGCAGAGTAAGCTTTAACTTAGTACATTTTAGCTTTGTGTGGCCTCAGCCATTTCTCCTCCAACCTCCTGCCTTCTGAGAATAGTTTCACAGAGAGAGATGCTTCCAGGGTTGCATAGTTCTTTGAATGAAATCCACTGCTTTCCTAAATAATTAAT
>NW_023270415.1:29371674-29456388 GCF_011800145.1 Mirounga leonina | reverse complement strand
TTGCATAGTTCTTTGAATGAAATCCACTGCTTTCCTAAATAATTAATAATAATTAAGCTTCCAGGATTGCATAGTTCTTTGAATGAAATCCACTGCTTTCCTAAATAATTAATAATAATTAAACTTTAATTAAAAAAATATGCACATGCCATTCTGTTTAATCCTAATTTAAGGTCATTTGTAATCATTAGTATGTTAGCTTGTGGTTTCAGAGAAACGTGTGCATACTTCAGAATAAAGCTTTTCCTGGCTTTTTTCCCCACTAGAATATAAATTTCAGAGGATAGAAACCTGGTTTGTCTTGTTCTGTTATATCCCCAGCACCTAGCACAGTGCTTGACGTAATAAATGGGCACTAATAAATGTTTGCCAAATGGGTGAATGAATGAATAGTACACATAGTGCATATTGGAACTTCATTATCCTGGGCTGTCTTTGTTTGTTTTCCTTCTAAATTTTTATTTAAATTCTAGTTAGTTAGCATGTTGCTTTCAGGAGTAGAATTTAGTGATTCATCACTTAAATCATAACAAGTGCCTTCCTTAATACCCATCACCCATTTTACCCATTCCCCACTCACCTCCCTATATCAACCCTCAGTTCTCTATTGTCAAGAGTCTGTTAGGATTTGCCTTCCCCTCTCTCCTCTTTTTTTCTTTCCTTCCCACATGTTCATCTGTTTTGTTGCCTAAATTCCACATATGAGTGAAATCATGGTATTTGTTTTTCTCTGACTGACTGACTTCGCTTAGCACAATACGCTCTGGCTCCATCCATGTCCTTGCAAATGGCAAGATTTCATTGTTTTTGAATGCTGAGTAATATTCCATTGTATACATACACCACATCTTCTTTATCCATTCATCAGTCTATGGATTCGGGCTCTTTCAATGGCTTGGTTATCATTGATAATGCTGTTACAAACATCGAGGTGCATGTACCCCTTCCAATCTGTATTTTTGTATCCTTTGGGTAAAGACCTAGTAGTGCAATTGCTAGATCATAGGGTAGTTCTATTTTTAAGTTTTTGAGGGACCTCCGTTCTGTTTTCCAGAGTGGCTGCACCAGTTTGCATCCCCACTAACAGTGTAGGAGGGTTCCTTTTTCTCTACAATCTCGCCAACATTTGTTGTTTCCTGTGTTATTAATTTTGCTGTGTTGTCTTTGAGTTGAGATCTGTGTGTTATTGCTCAAAAACAGTTGTATAGCTAAGAATAGTAGGGGTTTCAGCATATCAGTTAGGTGTGCTTATCCAGAATAATAATTGAGCAAAACAATTTTAAGGGTGATGAAACTGAAAATACCACATTAGTTTTAATTTTAGTGCTATTGGGAGTTTTTAGTGCTTTTCTGACATATTTATGATGATGAATATGAGCAGTTGTGAGGTGTTGAAAGAGATTCAACTTTGTGAAGTTAGTGGGGATGCTCACTTTTTGAAGTTTCTGGATCCAGTTAATTGGAGAGTATCCTTAGTTTGCAAGATGAATCAAGTTCACTGTTGTCATATGGTCAAAATTTTTGAAAAAGTATAAAAATATTTGCTTACTTTAAAAAGGAAATTCAAATAGCATTGAAGATTATAATGGGAAAGGTAAAAGCCCCCCCTTTTCTTTTCCTTGCTTTCCAGGCTGGAGAATGTGTTTGTTTGATTTGGTTTTGGTTTTGGTTTGGTTTGGTTTGGTTTGGAGTTGTTACACAAAAGAAACTATGTGCAGCAAATAAGGAGATCATAGGGAATAACTTGAGAGTGTATTTTTTGTTGGTGGTAGTGGTGATGGTTATTTTTTGTTTTTTGAGAGAGAGAGAGAGAGAAAACAGGGGAGGGGTAAAGGGAGAGGGAGAGAGAATTTAAGCAGGCTTTGCCCAGTGCGGAGCCCAACATGGGGCAAGATCTCATGACCCAGAGATCATGACCTGAGCCAAAATCAAGAGTTGGACACTTAACTGACTGAGCCACCCAGGTGCCCCTAAAGATTTGATTTGTTTTGATATGATTTTTAAAGATTTTATTTATTTGAGACAGAGAAATGAGCAGAGGGAGGGGCAGAGGAAGGGGGAGAAGCAGACTCCCTGCTGAGCTCAGATCCTGCCATGGGGCTCTGTCCCAGGGCCCTGAGATCATGACCTGAGCCAAAGTCAGACACTTAACCAAATGAGCCACCCAGGCGTGCCTGAAAGATTTTATTTTTAAGTAATCTCTACACCCAAACACAAATTGGTTGGTACTGTTTTGAATTATATTATTACTGTTTAAGTGTGTAAGCTCTGGATTCAGATAGTCTCAGTTTGAATCCTGGTTCTTCTGTCATTTACTAGCTGTGTTTTCTTGGGAAATTACTTAATATCTATATATCTTTGTTTCCTTTTTTGTAAAAATTCTTTGTCATGAAGTTATGAGATTAAATGAATTTATTATTTAAACACTTAGCACAAGTGCCTGATGCTTAATAAGCACTCAGTATAGTTTAGTTGCTGCTGCTGAAAATTGCTGTTTTCAGGTTAAATATAACTTTGAATATTTTTCCTTATTGCATATGTGTAATGTGTATATACCTCATTGAAAAAAAATTGCTTGGTATTCCACGGTATGGGTGTAGCATAATTTATTTAACCAGGCCTTCATTAATGAACTTTAGGTTGTTTTCTGTTTTGTTCTTTTTTTTTTTTTTTTTTTTTTTTTAATACAGGCAGTGCTACAGTGAGCATTTATTTATTTTTTGTATACTTATGGGATATATGCTGGGTCAAAGTGTATAGATGGTTTGAGTTTTGATAAAGAAAACCTGTTTGTACCACACTCCCACTTGGAGTGCATGACAATGCCTGTTTACTCACCTCTATCCATGTGGGATATTTTTTTTTTTCCTCATGTGGGGTATTTCTTGATATTGAGCCCTCAAAACAAAATACAGAAATTGGGAACTAGGGTTGTTATTCCGAAATTGGGACCTGGGGTTGTTATTCCTCACCACTGATATCAACTTGTGCTTTTTATCAAAATAACTGCAGGTTCACATTTTTTGACTTCATAATAAGTAAATGCTATCAATTTGAACCATAAAATAGACTTATCCTAACAGAATACTACAGTTATGTCATATATATTGGGGTTCTATGTAATTTTCATTTATATATGGTTTCTGCTAAAAAATTTTTCTGTGTGAAAATAAATATTTCGCTGTTGCCCAAACAAATCATCGTTTGTCTTTGCTTTCCCCCCTGGAATTAGCTTCCCTGCCTTCAAATTCCATTATAAAAATCACCTCTTCCATTGGTGTTTATCCTCTCATCAACCAGACGAAACTCCTTTTGAAAGTCCTGGAGCTTTGTTTTATATTCCCTTTATGGTACACACACAACTCTTAAGTTATACTGAAGTCATTTAAGAACTTGTTCTAGCCTGTTTTTTAGATTGTAGTTCCTGGAGATCAGGGATCATTTTTTATTCACCCTTTACATAAGTTAGCAGTTGAATATATATTTGTTGATTTATATTGGAATTAAACTTACACAGTTAAAATATCTTGGGTGGCCTATTATTAGATTTAACAATATATATGCATAGTCAACAATATAGGTTGAAGTTTTACCCATTGATTTCATTCTTATCCTTAGAGTGCCAACTTCGGTATGTGTATGGGCACCTAAGAAGTAAGTGATACTCAGTAAGAGCTATGCAAGTTATCCTCAAAAGGAATCTTCCCCTGCAGACAGGAATTTTATCAAGGGCAGTTCATCATGAAATACTTATCCTAAGATTTCACTGAAGCTACTAGCTAAAGGGATCTCAAATTTAAATGACCTAAAATGCCATTGTTCGGTATAGGGGTTTGTAGGTGCCATACTCATCCCATGCTCACTTATCCATTTCTGTTTTTCTTTGGTTTATTACCTTTAATTCTGGTTTGTGCAGCTATCTCTTCAATTAGTTTTTTATTTGTTTGGTTTTTGAGGGTAGGGACCAATTCCTTTCATTTTTGTAACCAACATAACACATTCTTATGTATAGAGGACCAGGTAAATGTTTGCTAAGTATATTTTTTTAACTTAGATACTTTTTCTTCTTTTTTTTAAAAGAAGTACTTTAAAAACTCTGATGCTCTTATGTCTCTTAGACAATAGAGATTTGTAGAATCTGTTAAGCCAATTGGAAGCTCTGCAATAGCAGATGACCTATCTTATAGCCACAAGGTGGCGCAATAGTTGAGCAAATATTTGGTTTTCTGCTTTGTGACTAATACTCTATCTTAACGGTAGAGGGTAGCATATGACTTGCAGCTCACTGAAAAATGGTTTTCAAGAGTTTTTGAGACCACACAGTAGAACATTTTATTCTTTTAAGGTAAAGAATAACATTTTACTATTTTAGTTTATTTAGTTATTTATGTATTTGTTTATTTACTATTTAGTTTATTTATGTATAAACTGTTATAAGACAGTTTATAGTTTTATTTTAGCAATATATTACGTTTCATGCAGATTTTTAAAAATGTTATTTTTCACTTTTTCATGAATACTTCTTATTGATATTTTTTATTTCAAGATGCTGGGTATAAATCAGATATTTTTTTCTTTCAGAATATTGGGAAATTCTAAAATATAGCTTATTTAAAGGATTTGTCTTAATATCAAGGAAAAAATGCTTATTTTTAGTGTAAGTTTTAAGCCTACTATATTCATATAGTAGCAATGTTCTGTATTTTATTTAAACTTTTGTTTTCTTCTGTTTTATATTGACAACTTTAAGAATTATACCAATGTTTTAAAAATAATTATGTAAAGGAATGTTGAAAAATATTTATGGTTTTAGCTGTGGGGCCAGCTGGTTTTTACATTATGAAATTCTAGGTGAGTTATCCTGAGTTAGTAAGAAAAATCTTTATTTATTTTTTATTTTTTTTAATTTTTTTTAAAGATTTTATTTATTTATTCATGAGAGACAGAGAGAGAGAGGCAGAGGGAGAAGCAGGCTCCCAAGGAGCAGAGAGCCCGATGCGGGACTCGATCCCAGGACCCTGGGATCATGACCTGAGCCGAAGGCAGACGCTTAACCATCTGAGCCACCCAGGTGCCCAGTAAGAAAAATCTTTTGAAATGTTTAGTTTCACAGTGGAGTCTAACATTTTCAAAGCATATTTAGAGAAAATTACCAGTTAATATAAAAACAACGGAAGAGTGAATTGAGGTAGGTATAAATGTCTAGGGAAAAGTCAATACCTGTAATATACTTATAATTAATACTATACAGTTCCTAAAAGAAAAGATAAATATATTATATCCTGTATGTATTTTGTTTCATGGGTGGTCATATGATCTGATCATACCCTATGAGAGTCTTTTATGACTTCCCAAATCAGCATTAACTTTGTGTATCTTTATTAGCTCTCACTTATGCTCAGAAATCTCTATTCTTTTAAGGTGTTTGGGTTTTATTTTTCTTTTAAAGATTATATTAAAATTTGCTCTTTTAATTATATAATAATAATTTTTAAAAATGTTTTAAAGCATTTTTTAAGATTTTTTTTCTCTGTGGGGGCACCTGGGTGGCTCAGTCCTTAAGCGTCTGCCTTCGGCTCAGGTCATGATCTCAGGGTCCTGGGATCAAGTTCCACATCAGGCTCCCTGCTTGGCAGGAAGCCTACTTCTCCCTCTCCCACTCCCCCTGCTTGTGTTCCCTCTCTCACTGTGTCTCTCTCTGTCAAACAAATAAAATCTTTAAAAAAAAAAATACCTTTTTTCTCTCTTTTTTTTTTTTTAAAGTAGTTCCACAGCCAGCGTGGAGCCCAATGTGGGGCTTGAACTCAGGACCCTGAGATCGAGACCTGAGCTGGGATCAAGAGTTGGACACTTAACCGACTGAGCCACCCAGGTGCCTCAAAGAGTTTTTTTATTTTAAGTAATTTCTACACCCAATATGGGGCTGGAACTCACAACCCCAAGATCAGGAGTCACATGCTCTACCAACTGAGCCAGCCCGGCGCCCCTATATTAATAATAATTTTTATAACATGATTATGTTCCCTTAAGTTTATTTTTATCTGTTGGCATTAAATAATAAAGGAAATAAACTATCACAGTTGAGTGGAGCCTGGTTTGTAGGGATTTGGGAATAAAATTAAATAGTTGATTCGTTTGGGTTTTGCCTTGCTTTTTATTTTTTATTTTTTTAAGATTTTATTTATTTGAGAGAGAGAGAGAGAGATAGTGAAAGAGAGTATAAGCAGAGAGGAGAGGGAGAAGCAGGCTCCCCGCTAAGCAGGAGCCTGATGTGGGGCTCCATCCCAGGACCCTGGGACCATGACCCAAGCCAAAGGCAGATGCCCAACCAACTGATCCACCCAGGTGCCCCTTGCCTTGCTTTTTAAAGCACTCTGCTCTTGGCCACTGGCAGATGAGTGGTAGACTTCCATTCTTGGAGTCAGCAGTTCAGCAGCTCCTCCTCTTTGGCCAGTTACCCAAATTGAGATAGTTGGGTTCTACCAAAAGAGATACGTATACACAAGCGCACAGAGTATTTATCCCAGAGAGGTGAAAACTCCATATAAAAACCTGTACATAAATGTCTATAGCAGCTTTATTTGTAATAGCCAAAAACTGGAAACAGCCCATATGTTCTTCAGCTGTTGAATGATTAAAGCAAACTCTGGTACATCCATACCATGGAATACTACTTAGAAGTAAAAAGAAACAAACGATTGATACACATAACAACTTAAATGACTCTCAGGGGTGTTATGCTGAGTGAAAAAAGCCAGTTCCAAAGGATTATATAGTGTAAGTCTGTTCATAACATTCTTGAAATGACAAAATTATTGAGATGGAGAAGAGATCAGTGGTTGCTAAGAGTTAGAGATAGGGGTGGAGGTTAGAAGAAAGATGGGGAGGTACAAAAGGGCAACATGAGGGATCCTTGCAGTGACGGAACTGCCTATAATGTGACCGTGGTGGTGAATACATGAGTCTTCACATATGATAAAATTGTGTAGAACTAAATACACATACAAGTAATTGCATATAAAACTGGTAAAATTTGAATACTGTTGGTGGATTGCATCAATTGTCAGTTTCTTGGTTTTGGTATCTTACCTGGTCTTAGATGTTAGCCTTGAGAGAACTGGGTAAAAGAAAGGGATCTCTGTGTATTCTTTCTTTTAATTACATGGGAATTTACAATGATATCAAATATAAAGTTGATTTTTTTTTTTAGAAAAAGGATTATTTCATAGTCTGTCAGGCCCAGCACTGGTAAGACCAGTGAATTCCATAAAGATGAGCCCATTATCACACATCATTTCCTATAAAATGATTTCTTTGGTTAGAAGTGTGGAATACCATGACAATGAATAAAAGATTCTCTTAGTTTATGGTGGTTTTGAAAGAAGTTTTGTGGGTAGAAAGGCAGATCCATATTTAGAGTAAGTGTTTATTCTGGTGATACTACATCACTTTCCTTTCTATATAGAATGGCCTAGTGTAACCTGCTACCAGGTAGCCATCTGATCATTTCAGGGAATGATGCTATATTGGAAGCTTATTTTTGGTCTCTGCTGTTGGCAGATTGGTCATTTAGCAGTGGCTGTAGCCAGATCAGCATGGGTGAGTAGAAGTCAATGTTTCTGAATCCATGCATAACCTCCATTCCACAGAAATTCAGGGACCTGCCACCTTGGTGAAATTTTTCATTGGCTAACAGTCTGGGACGTGTTGAGATACCCCTTCTACCACTAAGACAGAAGCACATCCCTGCTGCTGTAGCAGCTTTGTTCTTGAACCCATTTGTGGGGACAGGAATAGCTGGGGAAAGAGGATGACATCCACAGGACTGGTTATCATTCCCTGATTATTAAGATTCCTTCTTGCTAAAGAAATCATTTACATGTGACTGATTTATTTTCTCACTCTGCCTATTTAGAGAGGTCTATCCACATATCTCTTTCCCAGACCTTGTCTTGTCATCTATTTCTCAATCATGTGCCTTCTAAATCCCTGACCATCCAGCAAAATCATTAGTCACTTTACACAAATTAATATAGACCTGTACCTTAGGCTGTCTTTCCTTCCAGGCAAAGCGATCACGTGCACTGCTCAAAGTTCTGCCCATTGGGAGGCTATTACTGTCCTTCAGGACCACTCTAGCTCTGCATTATGATTCACCTAGTGAGGTCTATCAAAGTCTCCATTCTACATCTTTTTCTGCTACAGATACTTGAAATACTACCACATCTGCCAGGTCATAAAGCCCAAGTGGTAGAGTAGCTTGCTTGGTAGTCTGGACCTGTTGCAGAACTTTGTCTTATTCTGGGCCCCCCTCAAAACAGGCAGCTTTTTGGGTTACTTAAAGAGTTGGAGAAGAATGTCCAAATAAGGTATTTTATTGCCTCCAAAATTCAAAGAGACCTAGTAAGTACTGTGCATTGTTCTTAGTGGAAAAAATGCACATCTCGACATGTCCCAGACCACTGGCCTCCTAGGAATTTCACCAAGGCCCAGCATTTTTGTGAGATTTATTCCCACCCTCTGGAATACATGTATCTAGAGTAGTTGCAACTTTCTGCTTCCGGGGCCAATAAGTATGTGTAATAGACCAACATGATATCCTGTGGAATGAAATGGCAAAGTCCTTGTCGACTAGTTTATGACACAGAACTGGTGAATTGGTATAACTCTGAGGTATATAGTCTTTACTAGCAGATCTAGAAAAAGAAAGCATTTGTCAGATCAGTTAGCGCATACCAGGTGCTGGGGGATATTTGATTTGCTCCAGCCATGAAACCACATCTGGAACAACAGCTGCAGTGGGACTTACCACTTGATTAAGTTTGTGATAAAAAATTGTCATTATCTAGGATCCATTTGTTTTCTTTAGGGCCACATAGGCAAGTTAAGTGGGGATGTGGTAGAAATCACCACCCTGCATCTTCTAGGTCCTTGGCACTAATTGTTGCAGTGCCTCCAGGAATGTAGTATTGCCTTCAATTTACTTGTTCTGTAGGCAGGGGAAGTTGTAGTATTTTCCACCTCTCCTTTCCTACCTTAATAGCCCTCACTCCACAGATTAAGGAACTAAGGTGGGCATTCTGCCAGTTGCTGAGTAATTCTATTTCCATTATGCATTCTAGAACTGGAGAGATAACCACAGTGAGTTCAGGGGATGGGCCTGAGCTAAAACTCCCATTAATCATGTGACCCCCACCATAAGCCTCTATTCTGACTGGAAGCAAATTGAGTCTGAAGAGTTATGTCAGTTCATGTAATCCTTGGAAAGTGTGATTATTTCTCCTTCCCCAGTGGACACCCTGGTAAATAGTCATCACTCTCTTTAGGAAAGCTAGTACGAAGATTGGCAGTATAAATTTTTAGCTATGCGTTGTGAATTGTGTAAGACTGATGAATCACAGACCTGTACCCCTGAAACAAATAATACATTATATGTTAATAAAAAAAATAAAAAAATTTTTTTTAACTATGTAGCAGGATCGTTCCTCAACGGGACATGATCTTCTCTTCATTCAGAGGACTCAGTGTCTGGGAATTTGTTCAGGTTTGGGAATTTGCTGAGTGGCCGTGACAGTCAGTTGTGGTGATGTAGGCCAGACTTCTGTTCATTAGAACTATAGAGTTTTCCCATCTATTTCATTTCTGGGACACCTTAATCAATCAGCCAACACCAAAAAGCTCTTCAAGTCAGACTGTTCTGATTACTGTTTAGGCGCTCTCGAATAATGATAACCATGCCCATCATATTATTGGCTGGTAAGTGCTGACCTGACTCCTGGAAAACCATGATCTCATTATCTCCACTGAATTCAGAGAGCTGTTATTGGAAGCAGTTCCCACCAATCAGTCCTAATGCGGAGAATAGTCACCACACAACAATTCAGAAAAGCTGGTGCTCCCCTCACCCCTTAGCTTCGGTGAACTGAGTATCTTATAGATCCTGCTAGGGACCAGTAAGGGCTAGGTGAAAAGGTCATAAATGATAAATCCACTTCAACATTCTATTATTTTCTCCAAGCATTTGGATACCTTCCTCTATGGTATACTAAGGAAGTTCTGGTATTTCAACTTCATATAGTGTAGTCTGTCTTTGGGTTCAGGTTTGATTCAGCCAACCAAGTAAACTATTAAAAGCCATGCCTAGCCTCTGAAGCTAACTTATTGTATCTGAATCTCTGCTGAGTAAGCCCATACTAGTAAATTTGGCCCAAGGCAATACTGTCTTCCCTTCATTCTGACTCAGTACCCTTAGGATCCATTCCCCTACAGATTCTTAGTTTATATTGATATAAATTAACAAAATCATGCAGTTCTTTTGGTGTGTACTGTACCTCTTCATGGACTATACTTTGTATCTCACCCCTTGGGGTCTGCTGAGAGTTGAATTTGGTGATAGATCTAGTGCTATCCAATAGAATTTTCTGTAATGATGGAAATCTCCTATACTATCTGGGCTGTTTGCTTATGGCTGTTGAGCATTTGAAATGTGGCTAGTGCAATTTAGGAACTGAATTTTAAATTTTATTTAATTTTAATTAAATTTGAATAGCTACATGTGTCTAGCGAATACCGTATCGAACAGTGCAGGTCTACAAGCAATGAGAAGTGGGAGAGATGGGTGCTTAGGAGGATCAATGAGCCCTTGCAACTACCTCAGGGTAGACCATTGCAGGTAATTCAGGAAAGGGAAGACTAACCTCCTCAGATTGGGATGGAAGGGCTTCTTCTACCAGCAAAGGATACTCGGCAGAGTTTAGGGGCTTAGGGTCTGCAGGTTCTTCAGCATCTGCCCATATTCCCATTCTGATTTTCAGGATTCACCACTACCTTCCTAATCAATGCCCCAATTTTAACACTAGAGAAACTGTGAAATTGGGAACTCAGTTTGCTTTGTCATTCAGCCATCGGCAGAATTAGACTTTGTGGGGTTTTTTTTTAAATCTTGGGCCTGAGGCTAAAGGAGATAAAGATTTCTTTTAGGACAGTTATAGATGCTTTCAGATCCCTTATGTTAACCTTTAGCTGGGAATTTAAAGCCCTGAGGTTATAATTTTCCAGTTCACTTAACAGCACACTTTATACTTTCGTATTTTACCCTAATTGATAGGAGGCAGAAGTTACTTCCCATGACTAAGCCTTGCCTTCTATAGGCACTTGGTTATAGGTGTCTATAGATGTTAATTTAAGAAACTGCTTTGCCAGTGTACCCCATGGACGAACAGTGTCCCTTATTGTGGAAATGGGATCACTAATGCCTTTAGGTTGAATCAAGAGAACCAACCCCAGATAGCTCAGAATTAATTTAGACAACCCTTCTTACAGTTGTATTCCTGTGGAACCATTTTGGTAGTCTCATCTCCTTGAGTTTACAGCCTTACCCCTAGGGACTTTTTGAGTGCCTATTTATGAGCCAATTCCTGTCCTGGGCAGTTCTTCTGGACTTTATTTATTTGTTGTCCCTGTGTTTTTGTTGTGCAGGGTTAGAATAAAAAGTAAAAGTAGATAGCAGTGCATTTTATAGCAGATCCCTGAAAACATGTTTTGACTATTGAGTTTGTTAAACATTGGAACTTGGGTAACAGAAAGGGATGGTGCCATGGATAGGATGAAGATTGATTTCAGAAGGTTCTTTTTAGAATAGTCAGGAAATACATCCATCCTATTTATTTGTCTTCCAGGAACTAAGATAATATATTTATGTAAACTTTTTTAGTAGTAAACAAGACAGATATCTCCTTTTCCATCTTGAAGTATAGCAAAGAGGACAGACATTTAACAATTGATTTTAAATGTGATGACTGTTATTAAAGAAATTGCATAATACTAGAACTAGAAGATGTAATGTTAAGTGAAATAAGTCAGAGAAAGACAAATACCATATGATTTCACTCATATGGAATTTAAGAAACAAAACAAATGAACAAAGAAAAAAGAGACAAAAAACCCCCAAACAAACCCAGACTCTTAAATACAGAGAACAAGCTGGTGGTTGCCAAAAGGGAAGTGGGTGGGGGTGGGGGAAATAGATATGTGGGATTAAGAGTGCACTTACTGTGATGCGCACTGAGTAATGTATAGAATTGTTGAATCATTACATGGTGCACCTGAAACTAATATAGCACTGTATGTTAATTATACTTCAATTAAAAGAAAGAAACTGTATAATACTGTGTTAATTAGGATCTTAGAAGATGGCATTTAATTCAGTTTTAGAAGTGTCCCATATTCCAGAATGGGTGGAAGTACAGTTCCATTTGTATACCTGCATGCCTTATCTTTTGGTCAGACAACCTCTGTCTTACTAGAAACCTTTAAGGCATCCTTTGCGTCCCAGGTTGTGTCTGTTTCTCCACTTCCCTCCCAGCGTCTGTGAGGGTGTGGCTCAAGCTCATCTCAGAGAGAGGGACAGACAGCCACTAACTGATTATCCAGCCTCCTCTTGTAATTCTGTTTCTCCCTATCTAATAGCATAATTATTCTTCTGCTACTATGATATACCTCTATTATAGAGATTTCTAGGCTTTTTTTTTCTTATCATGCCCCTTCACTAAGAAATTGTTGAGCATATGTTCCAATATTTACTAGGAAATTGTCTTCCATTTATAATGTTTATTTATAAAATCCTTTTTACATTTTAGAATATTTAAGAATTCCTATTACTAAAATTTGTAGGTATCCAATCCAATTTTTTTCTTTTACAAATAAGAAGACAAATTTAAGACTTAAATGACTTATTCAAGATTTTTTAGCTATTTAATGGCAGAGTTGGTCATAGAACTGAGGTTTCCTGAGTATTTCTGTTTTTCTGCCGTATGTTTCCTTCAAGTCTTAAAATAATGTTTCTATCTACTTTCCATCTTCTGAAGCAACTTGCATTTAAGAATCACTGTTTAGCCATATTATGTAGTTTTGAATAGCAGGTATGATACTCACAAGTAAAGCGAGGCAGTTGGACTAGTAGTTGATATTTCATGTTTCTTTTGGCACTGATAGCCTCTAATTCCAAGCTATATATTGAATGTCCTCATATGCATGAAAGTTATATATATTTAATATACATTGAAACTTTAAAATAATACATAGACTTTGTTCTAGATTTTCTGTAATAAGTAATATAAAGAAAACTTAGTCCTATCTAGAAATTATTGCAGTTAGCATCTGATATATTTATTTTGAAGAACTTGTATCTTTATATAATATCACAATAATCATGTAAATTTATGTTAGTATGTATATAAATATGTGCAGTTATTTCTTTTTTTTAAAGATTTATTTATTTATTTTGGCAGGGGAGGAAGGGAGCGGAAGGTCAGAGGGAGAGGGAGAGAATCTCAAGCAGACTCTCCACTGAGTGCGGAGCTGACACGGGGCTCGGGTCTCATGACCCTGAGATCATGACCTGACTGAAATCAAGAGTTGGACACTTAACTGACTGAGCCACCCAGGCACCCCTTTGCACCATTATTTTTAACTACCTACCAGATAGCCAGTATTCCCTGAAATTTTATGGGTATCACAACCTATTATGTGCAAAACTAACTTACTCTCTTGCCTTTACTGCACTCCTCTTACACCTCATTTGTGGCTGCTCTTCTGCCTTACTTTCTATAGCCAGTTGGAGATCAAGTCTTTGCTGTACTATTTGGTAAATAGCTCTTTAAAAAAAAAAAAAAGATTTTATTTATTTATTTGAGAGAGAGAGAGAGCATGAGAGAGGGGACGGTTAAAGGGAGAAGCAGACTCCCTGCAGGGAGCCTAGTGCTGGACTCGATCCTGGGACTCCAAGATCATGACCTGAGCCAAAGGCAGTCGTTTAATCAACTGAGCCACCCAGGCGCCCCAGTAAATAGCTCTTTATTCCTTCTGCTATATTTCTATGGCCACTGCTTCAGCGTAAGCCCTTTATGATCTCTGTCCTAGCTAATTGGAGGAGCTTCTCAACAGTTCTCTTTTCATTTTTTCCACTCTCTCTGGTCCATCTTGCATACTGCTGTCAAAGTTTTTTTTTTTAAAAAACAAGGAGCAAGTACCATTACTCCATTAATGACACACCTCTTTTGAATCTGACTCCATTTAGCCTATGGTACAAGACTCTTTACACCTTTGTGAGGGTAGCAGTTGTTTACAGCAACTTTTTGGACTCTAATCTCTGTTGTCATGTTGGTTTAACTCTGTATTTCCCTACCATTTCACATATTTTCACATACAAATCTGAGCCCTGTGACTAATTCTTAAAGGAAGCAGTCAACTCTAAGGTACCTGCTGTAGCTATGATAACTCTGTGGATGAGCTTTATAGAAACATTTTCCGTAACCAGGGTTGGACACTAAGCTCCATGGTATGGCCAGCGGGTGACAGGGTGCCTACTGTCTCCGCTGTCTGTATCAGCGTAAGACGAGCTAAGAATGTTGTCAAAGTGGGTTGAGGGAGTTGCTACAGTTACTGTTTTTAGACATTGACAAGTAAATGAGGAATTCAGAAATGGTTCTAGATTGATTTTTGAAGGAGAGCTTTGTCTGATTACTTGACAAAGCTTCCAAACAGAATAGTAAGTGTACAATTTAAAAGCAAATTCAGGTGTTAATCTAGGGGTCTTATGCTTGTGGTAAAACTGTTTCACTCACTGAAAATACATTGACTTCCATTGTAAAATGTAACAAAGTGTAGGCAAAAATAATGGAACAAAAAACAGTAGCATTCTATTACTATTTGAATTTAAAATCTCTTTTAAAATATAATTATTCATACCATGAATAGCCAGAGCAGTCTTGAAAAAAAAGAACAAACCTGGAGACACCACAATCTTTGATTTCAAACTATATTACAAAGCTGTAGTAATCAAAACAGTATGTTATTGGCATAAAAACAGACACATAGACCAATGGAACAGAATAGAGAGCTAGAAATAAATCCACACATACATGTTCAGTTAATTTATGATAAGGAGCCAAGAATATACAAGGGGAAAGGATAGTCTCTTTAAGAAATGGTGATGGGAAAACTGTATAGCCCACATGCAAAAGAATGAAACTCGACCACTGTCTTTCAGCATACACAAAAAAGTAACTCAAAATGGATTAAAGACTTGAACATAAGACCTAAACCCATAAATCTCCTGGAAGAAAACATAGGTAGTAGGGACCTTGACATAGGTGATGATTTTTTTCATTTGACACCAAAAGCAAAAACAGCAAAAGCAAAAATAAGTGAGACTACATCAAACTGAAAAGTTTCTTATAGCAAAGGAAGGAAACCATCAGCAAAATGAAAGGCATCCTACTGAATGGGAGAAAATATTTAAAAGTCATATATCTGATAAGAGGCTGATATTCAAAATATATAAAGAACCCATATAACTCAATAGCAAAAAAAACCAAAAATGGACAGAAATTCTAAGTAGACATTTTTCTAAAGAAGACATATGGATGAGCCACAAGTATATAAAAGATGCTCAACATCATCAATTATAAGGGAAATACAAAGCAAAACCACAGTGAGATATCGCCTTACCTGTTAAAATAGCTATTATCAAAAAGACAAGAAATAACAAGTATTGGTGAGGATGTAGAGAAAAGGGAACCCGGTACATTGTTGGTGGAAATGTAAATTGCTACAGCCACTGTGGAAAACAGTACAGAGGTTTTGAAAAAAAATTAAGAATAGAACTACCATATGACCCAGCAATTCATATATACACACATATATATGTATATATAATGGAGTATTGTTCAGTCATGAAAAAGAAGGAAATCTTGCCATTTGCAACAACATTGATGGACCTTGAGGGTATTATGCTAAGTGAAATAAGTCAGACAGAGGAGGACAAATACGTATGACCTCACTTATATGTGGAATCTGAACAAACAAAAAACAAAAACAAAGCTCATAAGAAAAAAAGCTCATAGATACAGAGAACAGAATAGGGGTTGCCAGAGGTGGGATGGGGGGTGGGAGAGTGAATGGGGTCAGAAGCTACAGACTTACAAAATAGGTCAAGGGAATGCAGCATGGTGACTATAGTTAATTATACTGTGTTGTATATTTTAAAGTTGATGAGAGACCAGATATTAAAAGTTCTCATCACAAGAAAAAAATTTTTTGTAAGTGTATATGGTGATGGATGTTAACCAGGCTTATTGTGGTGATCATTTCACGGTGTATACAAATATCAAATCATTATATTGTATACCTGTAACTGTTATAATATCATCATATTATAAGTTGATTGTACTTCAATATAAAAATTATATCATAATTTTATGAAATTTATGATATAAATATTTTACAACAGATTTACTAAAAAGTCTTAAGAGATCTTATTAAATAATTAGTTGTTAACACTTAATTATTTCCTAAAACTTAGGAGGAAATATACCTTTTACTGTCGTACTAATCTTAGCCCAAACATCTCTTCACAGTTATAAAGGAGATTATGTTATTTTAGGAAGAGGCCCTAGTGATGGCTAAGTTATTTTCAATAAATGTTTAACTATTAGATTTACTACTGGATCTTCCTGTCATCTAAGGCTGTTTTAATTAGACCATGGCTTCAACTGAAAGTCTTCCAAAGGTGGTGGGGGGAGAAGAAGAGAAGGAGGAAAAGGAAGGAGAGAGAGGTAGGAGGAGCTGTCAACCGTGGGGGTGGGGTAATGGGAAAGCAGGTCCTACGAAGAGGGGGGAAGGACCCTCTTTGACTGCAAGCAGGATGAGACCCAGAAGCTAATACTCTGCCTTTGAGCGGTGCTTTTTCCACCTGCTCTGGGGGCAGCTGTTCATGAATGGAGCGTCACAGTAGCTGTTCTTGGCACCGCTGGGTTGGTCTGACTCTGCGCTGCCTCTAGAGGGCAACTCATAGCCTGTGTCTGCATAGAGTGTGCTTCATCCTTGGCTCTGTACAAGAAAGAACTATTTTTTCGAGGTCCTTGTTTAAGGACCTTTAATATTATACTCTGTGGAGTTATAAAACTAGTAGTATGGCTCAAAGCATAATATTCCTGGCTACCTTTTCAGCTCTGTTTGGCATCTAGATCTACTGACTTGTTTTTGGTTTAGATGGACACTCAGGTGCTCAGGATTCCTTCCCAGTATGTTTCAACTCACTGAAACAAATCCATTGCCATACCCTCCTTCCTGCATCTAAGGGACTTGGCATCAGCCAAATGTTTTGACTTTCTTTTCCTTTGACTTTTTTTTTTTTTTTAAAGATTTTATTTATTTGACAGAGAGAGAGAGAACACAAATAGGCAGAGTGGCAGGCAGAGGGAGAGGGAGAAGCAGGCTCTCTGCTGAGCGGGGAGCCAGATGTGTGGCTCGATCCCAGGACCCCAGGATCATGACCTGAGCCGAAGGCAGCCGCTTAACCGACTGAGCCACCCAGGCGCCCCTCCTTTGACTTTCTTTACCTTGAGGCAAAGGTCATAAGCTTTTGGTCTTTGGGCCAAAGTGTATTTTACCAGACTGATAAAATAAAAGGCTTTTTTTTTTTTTTAATAAACATGGAAAAATTGGGGATTTTACGTTAATACATGGATTTCTGGCTTTTCTTGGAGAATCAAAAGATGTGGCAACACTGGACTCGATTTGCAGCTGCAGCTGGAGCTGAGTAGTGGCTGTACCTTTTAGACTAGCACATATTCTTCTGCTCACCAAGTCCCCACCTAGCCTGGCATCTGAGTTTGTAATCCTTGGAGTACTACATGTATTAAAAATGAGTCATAAATATGGTTTTATAGTTTGTAAAGTAAGCATACTATCAGACTCTTAATAATTCTCCCTGAAATAACAGATGTAAAACTTATTCCAAATACAGGATGTAGGTAGATTAAATTGTTAGTATTCTTCTGTAATTAGCTCTCACAAACAGAAACTTAGTACTTCCCTTAGTTTGACCCAAAGAATGCACATACCACACCAGACACAAATTAAAGATGAGTAAAAGGTGCAAGTCTGTACTCATGGATTTCTGAAAAAGTGAGTGTTTGGGAAAAAATTTGTAAGTTAAAGAAAAAAAGAAGTAAGGAGCCTGCATTATATATTCAGTCATACCTCAAGTAAATTCAGTATATAAAAAGACTCCTAGAAAATGAGCAGCACAAAACAAGAAAAAGAAGAAAATTATGACAAAACTGTTTAAAAATATTATATAACAAGAACTCATGTTCACCCTGGTAATTTAAGGATCCTTAATCACTTTTATTTTAATCTGTATTTAAATTAAAAAAAAAACCTTATTGGGCTATTTTTTATTAAAGTATAATTAACATATAGTATTAGTTCGGATACATGATATGATTCAGCAATTCTATACATTAATGCTCACACGATAAGTGTACTCTTAATCCCCTTTATCAATTTCACTCATTCCCCCTGCCCCCCACTTTTCCCTCTGGCAACCACCAGTTTGTTCTCTTTATTAGAGTCTGTTTTTTCATTTGTCTCTTTTTTTATTTGTTCATTTGTTTGTTTTGTTTCTTAAATTTCACATATGAGTGAAATCACTAAATTCCACATTTGAGTGAAATTATTTAATAATTGTTTTTCTCCATCTGACTTATTTCATTTAGCATTATATGCTCTAGGTTCCAGCCATGTTGTTGCAAGTGGCAAGATCTCATTCTTTTTTGTGGCTGAGTAATATTCCATTGTGTATTTGTACCACATCTTCTTTATCCATTCATCTGTCACTGGACACGGGTTGCTTTCACACTTTGGCTCTTGTAAATAATGCTAGAGTAAACTTAGGGGTGCATGTATCTTTGCAAATTAGTTTTTATTTTCTTTGGTTAAATACTCAATAGTGGGATTACTGAATCATATGGTAATTCTATTTTTCATTTTTTGAGGAACCTCCATACTGTTTAGTCACTCCCACTAAACTTGGATTTGAAGGCTTTTTTTTCCCCCCAGATGATCAGTATTAGGAATAAAGTTAATCACTTTCTTGGATGCCCTACTCACATGCTCAGACTCTGACCTCCCTCTGTCCCCATGGTAGGAGGTTTTGTCTAAGGATGCTCCTTACTTTGCTCACATTCCAGATTCTACTCTGAGCCACCATATCAGCATCACTAAGCACTTTTCTTGGTTTCCTCTTCAAGAAGGAAAGGGAGGGGCGCCTGGGTGGCTCAGTCGTTAAGCGTCTGCCTTCGGCTCAGGTCCTGATCCTGGGGTCCTGGGATTGAGCCCTGTATTGGGCTCCCTGCTCTGTGGGAAGCCTGCTTCTCCCTCTCTCTCCCTGCTTGTGTTCCCTCTCTCGCTGTGTCTCTCTCTGTCAAATAAATAAAATCTTAAAAACAACAAAAAAAAAAAAAAGGAAAGGGAGGAAGAGGAGGTTGAAGAGTATATCTAGTTTTTTAAAGCAAAATTCCATTTAAATATTTTTTTCATATTGCCACAAAATATAAATATACAGCGCATTCACTTTTAAAAATTTCCCCTGTAAGATTTTATCGTATCTGTCATATTATACCTTTATCTTGAATAATATACATATAAATCTCTCCTCTTTTTTTTAGGGCTCTCCAAAAAATGTGGAATCCTTTGCATCTATGCTGAGACATTCTCCTCTTACACAAATGGGACCTGCCAAGGATAAACTAGTCATTGGACGAATCTTCCATATTGTAGAGAATGATCTTTATATAGATTTTGGTGGCAAGTTTCATTGTGTATGTAGAAGACCAGAAGTGGATGGAGAGTAAGTAGAATCATTTCCACATGTTTTAAGAGTGTTGATAAAAGTTGAGATACCTCAAAAGTATTATTGAACTTTAATTGGTGATTTGCTAAAAGACAAAATATGTTTTATTTCTCTTCATTATGCTAGTTAGGGAAGTTAGGTGGGATTCATGTCATGTCATTTTAGTCACATTAGGCTAGATTCATATCTTCTCAAAGCAGTGAGAGCACTTTTGGGGAAGATTTTGATGTTCATCCTGGTAATAAACTATTCCCCACCATAAAATTAAAACCAGCTTTATAGTAATACATGCTACTCAGGGCATTTTACATATAACCTTTTTAGCCTCTTCCTCTGTTCCACAGTCTTCTGCTTTTCAGAGAAGCCTCCCTTTCTACTTCTCCATGCTCCTTTCTTCTCCTGCTACCAAATTCCGATGCTTTATCATTTTCTTTTCTTATTTTGTATCTTCTCTCGGGATTATAATTTTTCCTACTATAGAACAGAATTCATTCTGTTTATAGCCTATAAATAAAGATATTTGGGAGTATAAGTATGCACTGGGGAAACCTTTAAGGTGGGAGAGCTAGGAGTAGAATATCAAGAGTGAAAGGAGATATGGAACTAAGATTCTGGGATTGGAAAACAATAGTAAGCAGTATAGAAATGATTTTTTCCCATCAGTTTTTAATGTGCCCATTTTAAAGATTTTTTTTTATTTATTTATTTGAGAGAGAGAGAATGAGAGACAGAGAGCATGAGAAGGAGGAAGGTCAGAGGGAGAGGCAGACTCCCCGCTGAGCAGGGAGCCCGATGCAGGACTTGATCCCGGGACTCCAGGATCATGACCTGAGCCGAAGGCAGTCACTCAACCAACTGAGCCACCCAGGCGCCCTAATGTGCCCATTTAAAAAATTTCAGTATTGGGGCACCTGGGTGGCTCAGTTGTTTAAGCAACTGCCTTCGGCTCAGGTCATGATCCTGGAGTCCCGGGATCGAGTCCCGCATCTGGCTCCCTGCTCAGCGGGCAGTCTGCCTCTCCCTCTGACTCTCCCCCTCTCATGCTCTGTCTCTATCACTATCTCTCTCAATAAATAAATAAAAATCTTAAAATAAAATAAAATAAAATAAAAATTTCAGTATTTCTGATACCAGGATGTATCTTAGAGTTGATGTTATGTTGACTTAATTGGCCATGTTTTTTATTCTTAATAGTACATAAAGTAATGGTGAATCTAGTACTCAGTGGCATCTTAGGATGAATTACAGTGATTAAGAAGTTTGTGATGTTTAAGAATGAGTCATATTGTAGAAATGAATAGGGAAAGAATCTGCTCTAGATCTAAGAGAGCAGTTATGAAAATGGGTTGCCTCTCTGCTGAGAGTTCTGGATATCTAGAGGTCCAGTTGATAACTGGGCTCAAATGATTGGAAGACATGAACTCATTCTTCCTGAATCTGAATTGGACCTGACAAACTTAGTACAAATTTCCTCAGATCAGTGGCATGGGAATATTTAATAACTAGTTCTCCAATAAAAAAGGCCCTGATTTGCCAATTTCTGTAGTCTAAAATACTCCCACCATGGCCAATCTTAAGTTACCAATGTAATGTCCCTGAATGCAGAGTTGGGAATATGTGTACACAGTCAGCTCCCGCAAGGTGGTGCAGTCTGGCTCCAGCACACCTCTACCTCAGATAATCACAAGCTAGACAGTGTCTTACAAGGTAAGTGCCATGAACCAGGTCATACCTGGGGAAGAAAACGGGCTGCTTATGCTACCCGGCATTGAGAGGTAATGGCTCAAGATAGCCTGTCTTGATATATCAAATAACATACACGCTTAGTCAAAAATAGTAAGAACTCAAGAAATTTCTAAGTAGAGTAAGTCTGTCAATGCAGATATTAACACTGTCTATCTGTTGTGTAATGGGTCATCGAAGGGATTAAATCAGATAATATATGTAAAGTTATGTAAAGTTAAAGATTAGTGACTGGCATATAATAAACAGATGCTACTATTATTACTATTCTTGAAATCCTCGTGATTTGGGTTTTTGTGAACTAATGATGACATTCCTCAAGAATTCCTATTGAGGAGGGTTTATGCAGGAGGCAACTATGAAGATTTGTGGTCCTAAAGTTATCCTTCAAGAGGGGCATCCTAAGCTCTTGGATACTGTCAGTAGTGGCTGTGGCAGATCATTTCTCATTAATAGAAAAATATATCATTTTCTATATTTAAAAGTGACGTACTGTTTTATTTTATGCAAAGAAATCTTCTCATCTCCTCCTTGCAATGGATAAGCTTTTCATCATGCTCCCATGGGTGCTACCCAGGTGCAATGGCCATCTTTATTTTTACAAGCTGACCTAACTTGCAGCCAGAACATCAGGTATTAACTTTACAAAAAATACATTTTACAGATAACTCTGCTGAATTATGAATATTTCACCTGCTCAGTCAGATTTATTACAAGTTGCAAATGTAGTATACATGTTTCCTTATGTTTGTGGAAGGAATTTTATGATATTTATTTCATGGGTATTTATTTCTTTGTGGATATTCTTTTATGTATGCTGTTCTTTTTCACCATTTCATTACAATTTTAAAACATTAGTTTTGTCATTATGTTATATGTTTGAGCATAATATTAAAGAATGCCTTAGGGACTAGAATGTCTGATTTGATTCTCAGGCCATACTTACTGCATCACAGAATTTTAAGTACCAGTGTTCGTGACTAGATATTTCTCTAGTAAGTGCCATAATATGGTTTGAATTTATTTTATGTACAGTATAGCTTTAAATGGTTAAATACTCGAATTTGTTGCAACATTTATTGTCTTAATTTTTCATTGACAACTAATGCCGTAGAAGCACGTGTTCTGTTACAGAAGTTACTATGTGCTTGAAGCAACCTCACCTCCACATGCATTCCTGCCAGCTAAGTGATCTGTTTAACAATTGTTTGTTTGGGGTCAGACGGATGGCTCATAATAATTTTGCAAGTAAATTGTCTAGCCTGTGGAGCAGTCACTGTATTAGAGTCTTTTTTTGTGTACTTAGCAGAGTTAAATGCCTGCATCTCTTTGTTTTGTAGTTACTTGCAACAGTTAACCTTTCAACTCCTGCTTCCATCTGACTGCCTAGGATCCAATCATTCTCACCAGAGACTCCCACTTCACCTTCCAAATAACTCAGAATCAGTACCTTCATGACTGAGGATCATGAAGAGGGGCAGTCTTACTGGTGCAGGAGTTGATTTGTTTGTTCATCCATTCATTGATTCATTCACTAAATATTTACTGGACCTCTTCAGTTTGGCAGGCACTGTCGTAGGGGCTGGTAAACTAGTCAGACTAGCTCTTTGTCTGCTCTCATGAAGTTGGGGCAACAACTTCTACTGGAGGGAAAGAGAATATATAGTAAAAAAGTACACAAATCAATTTTAAAAATTGGTAATTACATGAGTAAAAAGGGATACTATGGTGACAAAATGGCGGGTAGAAGATAATAGTAGTTAGGAAAGGGCTTTGACTTCTACTTGTATTGTTGAAAGTCTGAAATACCCTCAGAGTGCTTTTCTTTTTCTTTTAATAATAAACAAGAGTCAAGGCTTAAGTTCTAGTCATCTCTGGTCCTACAAGACCGGTCATGTTATTTCTAATAATGTGCTAAGGGGAGTAGTTCACTTTAGCCAAGAATTGAACTGAATAGTTTGGTGACTTTCATTCCCTTCCTGTCTATGTGTACATACCCTAATGGCTATGTAGGTAACAATTATAGCTCTATATCTGCATACATTGTTTTCTGGGGAGAAACTTTCTGTCTGAGCAAATCCTTTGTTGTCCAGTTTTTAATTCATCATGGAAAGAAGGTTTATACTTTTCACAGAACATTTATTAAATTTCTTGATTTCTATATGTAGAAATGCTTAGGTTATTTCCAAAACCCTTCCCTAGGTCTCTTATAGCTACCTGTCACTTATGCTTTGAAAGTATTGAGGCGCCTGGGTGGGTCAGTTGGTTAAGTGTCCGACTTTTGATTTTGACTCAGGTCATGATCTCAGGGTTGTGAGATTGAGCCCTGCATCGGGCTCCACGCTGTGCATGGAGCCTGCTTTAGATTCTCTCTCCCTCTCCCTCTGCCCCTTCTCCCTCTCACCCCCCCCCCAAAATAAAAAAGGAAAGAATTATAGAAAAGTGTGTCAGATCAGCATAAATACTGTTTCAGTTACTTTGCTTTTCTACCTGTATCCAGGACAAATTGTAGGTGGGAAATAATTTTATTTAGATCTTACCTGTTATCTTTCTAGGTGACAGGAAGATGATAATATCGAATGAGAAAGTAAGGAGATCCAGCTAGGTCTCTGCTCATCCCCTTTTCATACTTACAAATTTAGATTATATGACTAGATAGAACAGCTTTTTGGGCTGGACACATGTTTGCTCTCTACCTCTTTGATGTCAGGCTGCCTCTGAGTAGATTTTAGGAGGGTAACTGAATAATGGCAGAACTTCTTGCTTTGATACATTTACTTAAGAGACTACAAATAAGATGTAGATATTTACATAATTTGTTCATCATTCATCAACCTGACCTGTTTTTTTAATCCCTTTTGAGATTAAAAATTTTTTTTTCTCTTCAGTTTGACTTTCGTGTCATTGAATCTCTTCTACTTTAGGACAGTTTAAATTAATTAAGTGCAAAGAAAAATAACTCAAATTTAATAAAATACCCAGTTTAGCAAAATATTTTAATTTTTTCATTATTTTTAAGATTTTTTATTAAGTTTTTTATTTTAATTCCAGTATAGTTAACATACAGTGTTATATTAGTTTTAGGTGTACAATATAGTGAATCAGTGATTCTCTACATTACTCAGTGCTCATCATGGTAAGTGTAATCTTTAATCCCCATCACCTGTTTCACCCATCCTCCCCCCCGCCTCCTCCCCTCTGGTAACCATCCGTTTGTTCTCTATAGTGAAGAGTCCGTTTCTTGGTTTGTCTCTTCTCTCTCTTTTTTTCCTTTTGCTCATTTGTTTCTTAAATTCCACATGGGTCAAATCATGGTATTTGTCTTTCTCTGAGTGACTTATTTCACTTAGCATTATACTCTCTAGCTCTATCCATGTTGTTGCAAATTGCAAGATTTCGTTCTTTTTTATGGCTGAATAATATTCCACTCTATATGTATATACCATTTCTTCTTTATCCATTCATCTATCAGTGGACACTTGGGCTACTTCTATAATTTGGCTGTTGCAATACTGCAATAAACATAGGGCTGCATATATCCCCTTGAATTAGTGTTTTTGTGTTTGGGGGTAAATACCCAGGAGTACAATTACTAGATCATAGGGTAGTTTTATTTTGAACTTTTTGAGGGACCTGCATACTATCTTCCACAGTGGCTGCACCACTTTGCATTCCCTCCAACAGTGCACGAGGTTCCTTTTTCTCCACATCCTCGCCAACATTTGTTGTTTCTTTCATTATTGCTTTTACTATAGTTTCAAACTTAGAGCAGCTGATAAGAATCAGAAACTATTTTGGTTAACTGAATATTCTAATTAGCTAAGTAATATCCTTTTAATAAGTTCTATAACTTTTTTGTTTTAATATTTGTTTTTGATTATAGCTTGCTCTGTGCCCAACATGGGGCTTGAATTCACGACCTTCAGATCAAGAGTCACATGCTCTACTGACTGAGCCAGCCACGCATCCCTGATTATAGTTTAAAGGAACACTTTTCAGCCTTTGTCCCAAGAAGCTCTTGAGTTCTGCAGAAAGGCTTCAGAGACTGTTCTGGGGGTAGCTGGGAAGTTCGACCTTACTTTCAGAGTGGCTCTACCCTCATTATTTTATATATTATAATTCTGGGAACATTTTGTTTAAAGAGTCAGGGGGCACCTGGGTGGCTCAGTCAGTAAATGTCTGACTCTTGATTTGGGCTCAGGTCATGATCTCAGAGTCCTGAGATCGAGTGCCACCTTGGGCGCCATGCTCAGTCTGCTGGAGATTCTCTCTCTTCCTCCCCACCCCCCCAGTCCACTCACACACTCGCGTGCTCGCTCTCTCAAATGAATAAATAAATCTTTAAAAAAAAAGTGTAGGGGGGAAATGGTACTATTTCTACCACACACACACACAAAAAAAGGTTTGAAAAACACTTTTAAAAGAAAACTAATTCTAGAAAGACATTATATTAATAGTAACATTCAGAGTATAAGCTATGGTATTTAAGCATGAGTAGAAGTATTGTGATCTACTTAGACTGAGTTGCAAAATAGAAATTAGTAAATTCAGAGATTTTGGAGGTGTGGGTGGGCCTAATTCTAACAATACCAACCTTAAAAGTTTTAACCATTATATTGTTTTTCTTTCATGTCAGATTGTGACTTGAAATCAGAAATCAGATTATGACAATTTAGAATGAATGACTTGCAGGCATTAACTTCTTTGGCAATTATCACTGAATTAACTGACTTGCTAAATTAATCAACATTCTGTTCTCTAAAACCCACTGACTGATACCAACATTAACTGGAAAATTAGAAATTGGTGGTCTTCTGCTATATCTGGTACTTTTGCTTCTTCCAGTTCAGCTATATCTTTAGTTAAAGCTAGTTAGTTGTGTTTGTTCCAAAATCTATTTATATTATTGGTAAGTAATTTTTTGATTATTGTATAAATTCATGAAATATAAGTATGGAAAGTGTTTTTGTTCTTAAGAAAGCTAATTTTAATATTTTGGAAAGACCTTCATAAAGAAGAGATTTTTTGTTGTTGTTGTTAAAGAAACTACTATTGAATTAGTTTGGGCAAGTAAACCATAAAGATGGGGAGGGGGAATCATAAAAATATGGAAGGAATTACTTTCCAAATGCCTTTCTGTTCCTGTTTGGCTTTAAAGTGACTGATTCTGGCAATCCCAGACATTGTAGTAAGGGTATTGCTTATATAAAGACATCAGTGCAGAGCTCCAGTGAGTGGACCTCTCCTCAGCGAGAAGGCCTGGACCTCTATCAGAATATTTGCATTAATTGCTAAACTAATGTCTTCACAGTGTATATGTATGCTTTTTTAATGGATTCTCACTTTAACCTACTTTTCCATGAGCCAACCTACAAGTCAGAAGGCTTCTACTGTGACTTAAAAATATAAAGCACTTTCCTATCATGTGAAACCTGCCTGCCCTTTCTTTAGACATTTTTTCTTCTGTTATTAACACAGCACACAATTTCACAAGATTTGTCCTAGTGTGAATTAAAATTGTTCCCTTTCCATATTCCCATCTGATAAACATAATAGCTAGTTTTTCGAAAACCTACATTTGCACTCTATATGTATTGTCTGGTGGCCACTCTGGAAAACAGTATGGAGGTTCCTTAGGAAGTTAAAAATAGAGCTACCCTATGACCCAGCAATTGTGCTAGGTATTTACCCCAAAGATGCAAATGTGGTGATCCAGTGCCCCTTAATGTTCATAGCAGCATTGTCCACAGTAGCTGGATAAAGAAGATGTGGTATACACACACACATGCACACACACACACAGGAATATTACACAGCCATCAAAAAGGATGAAATCTTGCCATTTACATTGACATGGATGGAACTGGAGGGTATTATGCTGAGAGAATTAAGTCAATCAGAGAAAGACAATTATCATATGGTTTCACTCGTATGTGGAAAATAATAGCATAGAGGATCATAGGGGAAGGGAGGGAAAACTGAATAGGAAGAAATCAGAGAGGGAGACAAACCATGAGAGACTCTGGACTCCTGGAAACAAACTAAGAGTTGCTGACGGGGAGGTGGGTTGGGGGATGGGGTAACTGGGTAACAGGCATTAAGGAGGGCACATGATGTGATGAGCACTGGGTGTTATATGCAACTGATAAATTACTGAACTCTATATCAGAAACTAATGATGTACTGTATGTTGGCTAATTGAATTTAAATTTTAAAAAAAAGGAGGAGATATTTTCTCCATTTTCTAAGCATACTGTGCTGCAGTGACACAGCTGGTAATTAATAAGGCAGGGATTCAAACCTTAGGCTGTGTGTATTCCAACACAGCCCTGGAATGTTCTTTTCACTCTGCTATTCTGCTCTCTAGATCCCACAACATATAGTTACTGAGTATCATAGGACCCTCCTAAAATGGTCTCACATATGAGCCAGTTTTTATACCAGGGACCCTGAAGACAGTGTGGTGGGAAGGCTCTATGGAGGTCTGTTAAAGAATGGTAGGTAGCCTGTTATAATATCCTTGGTTGTGGTGTCCATGATCTAATATGTTTGGATAGTGTCACCACTGATAAGCTAATGACCAGTGGGGTCCAGGCTTTGTTTCAGAATGGATGTGTAACGTAATTATGGTGAGACCTGTAGTCACAGGAGCTGGTTAATGTTTGACAGTGATTCATAACTCAGAGTCACCTGGCTTGGGAATGCTTTATTTCAAAAAAGTTTATTCTTCAAATTGTAGAAAGTTGACTCTTTACATGTAATACTCAATTTTTAATTCTTTGATTCTTTTTATAAAATACGTCATCTACTTTCCTTGAACCTTGTCAGACTTAAAGTAGTTTAGCCTGTTTTTTTGGTCTTTGTTTTTGACAAACCAAGGTCATAATTATAAACATTAATTTCTGTGTTGTATCATAATTCAAATATATAGAATTATTGCTTTTTAGCTACACAACCCTCCAATTTTTGTAGTTTTTGTGTTTTGCCTTTAGATGTCATTATTCTTTCTCTGCTGTTGCACCTGTGTCTCCATTTTTAGCTTTTTTTGAACTTTTAAATTTTCTTCTTCTAATATTCTGATGCCCAGGAAATTGCCCACCAAATTCATTGTGCTTAAAATAAGAGCAGTTAGTATTTGAGTATGACCTCTCAGCCTCTTCTGTAAGTAAAGCATATGTACTTTCAGTACATGGACTTCAACATGTATTTTGACAGCTTCTGAACTCCTCTGCTTAGTTCTCATTGAGTTCTGTGGAGACTTGATGTCACCAGATAAGTAACTTCCTGATAAATGAAGTGTAACTAGGTTGGGGTCTTGTCTGTGTTGATGGCCTGTTCACTGATGCCTTTGATAGGGATTGTCACATCTTAGGACAGTGTTTGTTGAACTAGTCAACATGCTGAGTGTCTTGGACATGAGTATTTATTGTTGTTGAGACTTTAACACCTCCAGTAGGAACACTAGTGAAAATAAGATGGGATTATTGGACCTCAAATACTGTTTGAGATGGTATCAATTCTTACAGTAAATTTGTAAGTAAATGGGTAAATTCCTTAAGAACATTATTAAACCCGAAGTATTGTTTTATATAGCATTGGTTAGTTTGATTGCTTGGATTGTACCTGTAGTACATTTTATCAGTCTCAAGAATTAAGCTGATGATTTTATTATTTTTATTATTTTTTAATTAAGTTTTTATTTTGATTCCAGTATAGTTAACATACAGTGATATGTTAGTTTCAGGTGTACAATATAATGATTCAGCAATTCCATACATCACCCAGTGCTCATCACAAGTGCCCTCCTTAATCCCCATCACCTATTTCACCCATCCTCCCACCCACCTCCCCTCTGGTAACCATCAGTTTGTTCTCTATAGTTAAGAGTCTGTTTTTTGGTTTCTTTCTCTCCCTCTCTCTTTTTTTCCTTTGCTCATTTGTTACTTAAATTCCACATATGAGTGAAATCATATGGTGTTTGTCTTTCTCTAACTTATTTTGCCTATCATAATGCCCTTTTGCTCTATCTGTGTTGTTGCAAATGCAAGATTTCATTTTTTATGGCTGAATAATATTCCATATATATCACATCTTCTTTATCAATTCATTTTATTTTTAAATAAACTAGGTCATGGTGCAGTTTTTCACTGAGTCAGCAAGCATTTAACGAGCAGCTGTCATGTGTCACCTCTGTGTTTAATGCTGTTGATGTTCAGATTAAAGACAGTGCCTGCTTTCAGGGAGCTGATGATTCAGTCAGGGGGATAGAGAAGTAAATCGATATATATTACACTGTGTAAGTTCTTTTTACTGTATCCTACAGGAATGGAGAAGAGGGGATCAGTGATTCTGTTAGGTTGTCAGAGAAGGTTTCCCAGAGGAACTAGCAATTGAATTGAGTTGTAAAGGACCGAGGGTAGGGGATACAAAGTGCAAAAAATGGCTGCACTTGGAAAAGTTTTAAGTGAGAGAGAGCCTGGCCTTTCTGGGAACTCAAGGGGATTAGTCGGCTTAAGTTGAGAAGTGATGAGAGAGTGGGGAGTTGGGCAGGAGGCAGATCTTCAAGGAATTTATATATCATTTTAAAAAATTGGGGCTTTATTCTGAAAGTGATAAAGAGCCATTAAAACATGGACTGGGTTTGTGTTTCAATGAGATCATTCTGGCATTGGTGTGGAACATATATTGGAAGAATGAAATGAGTTAAGCCAATAAAGAAGCTTCTGGAAAGAAGTCATGAGAATGTTAATTAAGTCTGAGGGTCAGGAGAGGAGACTTTCATTAGCAATTTAGGAGATAGAAGAAACAGGTCTTGATGACTAAGTATGGATAGTGAAGTAGAAGTTTTGAATGGTGTTTGATTTAAGATATGAATGACTAGGTGGTTACTAAGTCTGGTTGTTTTGGGTAGGTAGAAGGGGAATGGATTATATTGATATTTTTGTCTGCTTGAAAAATAAAAATTAAAATGCCCAGATTTAGGTCAGTTTTGATTCTCTCATTCCCATTCATAGTCATACTACTTCTGATAAGTATCAGTTAAGGAACATTTCTCTTTTTATTGAAATATAAAATCCTTGTGGGTCAGCCATGCTTATATTTTTGGTTAAAGAGCCAAATTCTCTAAATCTTACTGCATTATTATATTTTAATTTTGATTTTTTAAGAATTGTATATATTTCTGTAAAATCCTAAAGTCCAGTTTTACAGATGAAGTCTATTTATTTATTAATGTGTTAATGAAGATCACATCTTTTAAAGCATTATTTCTACACTGGCATCCCTATCAAAACACACATGATTGACAGTTCTGAAAATTGAAGAGTTTCAAAACAAGCATGATTGGCAGTTCTAAGGTAACTAGCACGTGCACTGAATATTATTTGTACTTTTGTTTGACATTAAGGTAGAAAAAACGAGCTAATTTCCCAGTCTTTGTTTCTATTTCAGGTTGTATGATATATAGGGTCAAATAAAGAGTGGGATGGATATTGAACGTTTCAAAGACTGAGGTTTTCAAGATGTGTTGGTGGGGGAAAAGAGAAAATAAGATTTTGAATTAAGTGGTTCTCTTATTCCAGAGGACATGGTACACAATTAAAAAGTATGAACATTTTGAAATAGATTTGTGATTGAAAATCATTCTATCATATTTTCTTAACAGAGCTCTGCTTATTTTTTTTAGGATAAAAGAGCATTTATTATATTTAACTTTTTAGTAAGAAGCCTTAAGAATATGTGTAAATTATAAATTATGATCCCAGAAGTGTTCTAAGTTCATGAAACACATGTAGTCAGGCTTTTGAATAGCATTAGACTTAATAACAACAACAAAACCAAGCTGACAGATAAAGAGAACAGATTGGTGTTTGCCAGAGGTAGGGGGTAGGGGGTGGGCAAAATGGGTGATGGGGGGTCAAAAGGTACAAATTTCAGTTATAAATAAGTCATGGGGATGTGATGTATTGCATGGTGACTATAGTTAATAATACTGTATTGCATATTTGAAAGTTGCTAAGAGTAGATCTTAAAAGTTCTCATCAAGGAAAAAAAATGTCTTGTATAACTATGTATGGTGACGACGTTAACTAGACTTACCATGGTGATCATTTCACAATATATACGAATATCAAATCATTATGTTGTACACCTGAAATTGATATGTTACATATGTCAGTTATACCTCAGTAAAAAAAAAAATGTTTTTAATGAAGAGCATTAGAGGTTCTTTTTACCCCCCTCAGATATATGGCATAGCGGTGTTCTATTGGATTGATTTGTTCTATTAGATTCTATCTTTTTTTTAATTATTATTATTATTTTTATTGTTATGTTAATCCCCATACATTACATCATTAGTTTTAGATGTAGTGTTCCATGATTCATTGTTTGTGCATAACACCCAGTGCTCCATGCAGAACGTGCCCTCCTCAATACCCATCACCAGACTAACCCATCCTCCCACCCCCCTCCCCTCTAGAACCCTCAGTTTGTTTTTCAGAGTCCATCATCTCTCATGGTTCGTCTACCCCTCCGATTTCTGCCCCCTTCATTCTTCCCCTCCTGCTATCTATTAGATTCTATCTTGATTGATGTATAAAATTGATTTGCTTCGTATAGCATATTCACATATGTATTAGTCTAGAGATTGTGTAAATTAAATATCTAATAAGTTTGCCATATATGCTTTCCCAGGACTGTAAAGGTTAAAAGTGAATCTGGAAACTACTATGGTGGCTGCTTATTAAGGAATGTAAGCAATTAAGTGTTCCCACAAAAGCTTTGAAGTTAATACCTTAATAGGATGAAGAGGAGAAAAAGTCAAGGCTGCACTCCCTACAATTGGTTCAGGCTGTAGTTCTATTGACTTAAGAATAGACTTTAGAAAAATTAAAACCTATCTTAAATAGAAAGTGTAAGTTCTACTTTAGTTTGTAGAATTTTGTATTAATTTAGATTGCCACTTTATAACATCTAGAAACTCTCAGGGACCCGGGATTTCAGTATGTATTCTGTAATTTGTGGTTAATAATAAGAATAATAGCTAACGTTTGTTAAGCACTCTATGCTAGCACATTACTGAGTTTTGTATGTATTATTTTCTTTAATCTTTTTATTACTCTATGGTAGATACTATTAGAATCTTCATTTAAAAAACACTGAAGAAACAAAGGCCACAGAGATTTTAAGTCATTTCCCCAAGGGTAGCAGCTAGTAAGTAAGCAGACCTGAGACAGTGTAGCTCCATATTGTTATCCACTACTTTATACTGATCAAATACACTTCCCGTGTGTGTGTGTGTGTATGATTTGTTAATTTTTTCAGCAAATATTTATCGAGTATCTTAATTACAGTGTGCTGAATGCACTTTAAATGCACTGTATGATGTCTTTAGGAGGAAGGGTGCATAGAGCACAGTAACACAGGAATTTAGGGATAAATGCCTACATGAATGATGTGGTTGAGCACAAAAATCAGAGGAGAAGCTGGAGAAATAAAAGTTGAAATGGTTTCATTAAAAAAAGGGCCTTCTCAAAGAGAGGAAACTTTAGCTAGATTCTGAAGGATAGGGGGAGGGGTGTTAGGAGATGGATAGTAAAAGGACATCTGTGGGGGAAAAGCATGAGTAATGGCATGGAATTGAGAATGAGCTTGGTGAGATCATGTTAGTTATCTCTACCTGTGTAACGTGTTACTCCAAAACTGAGTGGCTTAAAACAATAAAAATTTATTCTCTCACACAATTGCTGTGGGGCAGGAATCCAGAAGAGTTTTAGCTGAACAGTTATGGCTCAGAGTTTCTCATGAAGTTCAGACAAGATATTGGCTAGTGCTGCAGTCATCTGAAGGCTTGACTGAGGCTGGAGGATATGATTCCAAGGCGGCTCCCTCATGTGCCTGGCAAGTTAGTGCTGGCTGTGGGCAGGAGGCCTTAGTTTCTCATCCCATGGACCCCTCCATTGGGCTGCTTGAGTGTCTTCACAACATAGTAGTTAGCTTCCCCCAGAGTGAAGAATTTAAGAAAGGTTGAGGTGGTTGTGATACCTCTTATAACTTAGTCATGCATTGTCACTTCTGCCTTATTCTATTCTATTCTAAACCTAGCCCACACTCAAGGGGAAGGGAATTAGTCTCCACCTTTTAGAGGGAATTGTGTACAAAATATGTGTACATATTTTAAAATCACCACAGTGGTCAGGAGCCCATGGCTTGGTAAAGTTTTAGGGGGGTAATGAAATACTTGCTCTGATACACAGGCAAGGATCCTTATAGAAAACTCTGGATTTCAGGCTAAGAACTTAGGACAATGGAAAGATAGCAGAGTGGCATTTGGGACGCAGCAAGGACAGTTCTAGACTGTCATGATAGTCCAGGCAGGGGCTGGCCCAGAGTGAGGAGAGATGGGAAAGGAAAACTAGGAGGAACTGTTCACAAAAATGACTGGTGCTTGAGGTTTCCAGCCTGAGGGGCTAGATAAATAGAGGTCACAGCAATAGGAAGTTAGGCAGAGTTGCTGTTCACCAGACAGGATATGGAGCTCTGTTTTGAACATGTTGTAGTGGGGTGCCTGGGTGGCTCAGTTGCTAAGCATCTGCCTTCAGCTGCCTTCAGCTCAGGTCATGATCCCAGGATTCTGGGATCAAGCCCCGCATCGGGCTCCCTGCCCTGCGGGAAGCCTGCTTGTCCCTCTCCCACTCCCCCTGCTTGTGTTCCCTCTCTCGCTGTGTCTCTCTCTGTCAAATAAGTAAATAAAATCTTAAAAAAAAAAAAAACAAAAAAAACATGTTGTGGGTTTTCTGTAGATATTTGGCCATGTGGGATTGGATTGATGAAAAATTAGGCTGTAGAGTAACAGTTGGAATTAGCAAGTTCATACTGGACTGTAAGTTTCTATATCTTCTGTTTCTATCAGCAAAAACAAAACAAAACAAAAAACCCCCAAAACAAAGGCAACAAGCATCAGTGCAGATTTGAGTTAGTGCCACATTAAGGAAGAGGGACTGATTTGAAGAAACCTTGTAGTGTTCAGGTTCAGACATCGTTTTGGAACTGAAACAGCTTTACTTCTGAAAGTGGAATACAGATTTAGCAGTAACAGATGAGATCCTGGAGAAGTAGCATAACCTTGCCTGGTTAGAAGTTCGTATTATTCAACTTCAACCAGAGTTCTCAGAATTCTTTCACTCACTTTTAGAAGATTTCTTATTACTTTACCTTCTTCACTCTTGGGCCTCTTGTTCCTCTCCTCCACCTCCTTAGCAGATAACCTTATCTCCTTCTTTATTGAAATCAGGTTCATACATTAGTTTAATCCCTATGAAATTACTATTTTTTTAAGTAAAAAAGTTGAATATCTGATTCAACTTAATATCCCTCGATTTCCTATTCTTTACCTTAAATCATCTTTTCTAGAGAACTTGATAAAATTTGAAACAGTTTTACCTTGTTTCCCCCTTCAGACTATTGTTCTATTGCTCCCTGTTTTCCAGATTTCCATTCATACCTCAGGTAGCCCACCTGGCTTGCCCTCACCATCCTACTAAATGAAAACACTCTTAAATTTGGCAATGCCCCAGGCATCTGTCCAACAGTTTGCTCAAGCTCTCAGTCAACACCCGTGGCTCTTCCCTTTTCTGAAACTGCCATATACCTTCATATTCTTGGTGATCCTTCTATTTCCCTGTTCTTTTTATACATCCCTCTAAAAGTGCTTTATAAAATTTTAGGGAAGAAAGATGGTAAGGAGGAGATATAGTAGTTTTGGGCATGTGCAGGGAAGTTGAGCAGGGCAAATATCAGGAAGAATGTAGGGGTGGAGGTCAAGAGGCCGTGGTTCTAATTCTATATCATCATTGAAAAGCACTTTATATGCCTGTAAGTGACCCTTATAAATGTCTCCATTTATATGTATCCCTTTTTCTTTTATTTTAATTGTGAGTAAATTAGGAATTCAGGTTCAACATAGTCCCATACTTGAAAATATAATGCTTTTGTTTTTAGCTTGTTTTAATTCTTTCTTTTTCTGTTTTAGGATGCCAACACATCTTTTTTTTTTTAGCTTGTTTTAATTCTTAAGGAAAGATATTTCCATAAATATACTACAGTTAAATTTCTTTTAAAGTTTTAATCCAGAACCTTAATTTTGGACCTAAAATAGAATACTTTGTCTTCTTTTTTAAAATGCAAATTAGCATTAAATAGGTATAATTAAATCCTTAATTAGTACTGATTGAGCACATTATAATGTTCATGTGGATTGTATGCTACTGACTGTGTCATTTTTGAATTTATTAAGCAACGACTCTTTCCTGGATGTATTATCCTTTAAAGCATTTTTCTTTATATACAGTACTTTTTTTTGAAAATGGAATTATCAATTACTTGTTATGGCATGTAGTAGAGAGAACTATCCCTCTTTCACTGTGGAATATATGATTTGAAGTTACTTGGCTTCAGGAATATATTGCTGTGAATGTATATATCTTGAGACTCAGCATTTTTGCTTGAGTTAAGCTTACCTCAGAACTTTTGTTTTACTCACCATCCATTTTGTTTTGGCCTTTACACTACATTTACTTTTTGTTTACTGGGATGATACAATGTGCCAAACTGGTTTTGAAAGTTAACAGCTAAACGTAAACTCTTTAAATCTCACAGTCTAATCCAGAAACTAAATGTCTTTTCCTGATTGCAATTGCAAATATTTTAGCCTGCCTGTTTCCTGAATGTAATTTATTTAGAAACTTTAATTTTGAATTTAGCTTGTTTTTCAAGTACTGTACCTTCATCATGAATTTTTTAAGTTCTTTGTTTCATCTGTTTCAGTGAAGGAAACATCTGAAGTTTGAAGGGAAATGTTCCAGAATTAAAGCTTAGCATATGCTAATTTGTGATAGAAGTTCTGTGTATGTTAGTAATGGTGATGACGGTGGTGATGGTGATGGCTGATTATAGTAGCAACCACTTCCTAATTTTTAGAACTGTTACAAAATTCTCTCTCCAAAGGAATCTTAAGTCACTTTAACAAAACAAACATATGCTATAGCTTCTGGCAAAAATAATTTTTAAGTGTCTGGCCGAGTGCCCTGCAGATGATAAATTTGCCATAAATATTAAGCATTTAGCTAACAGAAGGGTGTTGCAATTATTGGTTGAGATGTACTGTTCTTACATTCGTCGAGGAGGTGTAAGTATTCCTGTTTGAGTAAAGTGCCAAGAACTGTTAGGAAGAAAAATAAAACTAATGTTGAATTCAATGAGCATTTATTATTATTATTATTTTTTTTTTTAAGATTTTACAGCATGAGAGGGGAGAGGGTCAGAGGGAGAAGCAGGCTCCCCGCTGAGCCGGGAGCCCGATGTGGGACTCGATCCCAGGACCCTGGGATCATGACCTGAGCCGAAGGCAGACGCTTAACCATCTGAGCCACCCAGGCGCCCAATGAGCATTTATTATTTTCCAGAATTAGAAATTAGTAGATATCTGTTCTTATCTTCATAGTTGTCTAGTATTATCATAATCATTTTAGCCAGTAATTATCAGCTGTTAGCTCTTGCCATGTTTAGGCACTTCTAAATGTCTTTGTGGTTTAACCTCATTGGCCTTGAAATAAGAATTCCTGTATTTGAATCCTGGCCATATTACTTATTAATTGTGTGATCTTGGGCAAGTTGCTTAACTTTTTGGAGTCTCGATTTTTGTGTCTTTAAAATGGGTGAATGAATTGATAGGACTTTCCTCAAATGGTTGGTATGAGAACTAAATGAAGTTGTCATCGTCTTCGTCATCATCCTCCTCCTCAGCAGCAGCTGACATTATTGAACCTTTTCTACATGTCAAACAGATACTATACATACATAGCATTACACCTGCATTACAAATGGGGAAAGTGAGCCTCAGAATTTAAGTGACTTTCCAAATCACTTGGACTTGTGTCAGCTGCACATAGCAGAAAACCTGACAGCCTGTGGCTTAAACATATAGAGACTTACTTTTCTTGTTTAAGAATTCTGGATGTTGATGGCTTTGGAGGTTGCTTCAGCGACTTGAACACATCAGCACCGCACGGGCTCCACACTTCCTGAATCATGGGTGCAGTAAGGCTGCTGGATAACAGATCTGTATTCAAGAGAAGGAAGAGAATGGGGTGGACCTGTTAGCTTCTCTTTTTTATCAGGAAAACAAAAGCTGTTTTAGAAATCTCTTCCAGACTTCAGCCAACCTTTCTTTGATCAGACCTGTATAAGTTGGCCCCTCCCTAGCGGCAGGGAAAGCTCTGAAAACAAGCATTTAATCTTTTCATAGTGTAGTGCTGCCGGGGAGAAGGGGGAAGTAACTCTCCTGTTACCTAAGCCCGTGGGCTCGGCTCCTTTGCCTGAGCTCCAGCTGTTGAGCGGCAGAACTGAGCTACAGATCTAGTTATACTGCACTTCAGAGGCCTGTTTCTCCAATTCTGCCCCTCAGAAAAAATCAAGACACCCACATTGCAAACATTTTGAATAAACATTATCCAACATCTATATAGGTACAGTTCTTCTTCCTAAAATTTTGTATTTTTCAGAATAAAAAATATTTACCTCTTTAGGCTGGCTGAATTTTGAAGTTATAGGTTATGTGTCTCTCCCTATCTTCAAATAAAAATATAAAACAAAATAAAAATTAGTGACTGAATGCTTTGTATATTAGAAATAACTACTAAGATATGTTTGTTTCGGGGGATTTCTGATAACATTTTTCAACTTTCTATAGTAAAAAGAAAAGCCGTAATACATAATTAAAGTAATAAGTTTTTGCCTCTTTCCGTTCTAATTATTATGTTTTAACTCATGGCAAATGAGTTTGTTCTATGCTCATTTCCTAAGGGGTGGTTATCCACTGATTTCATTTTCTGGAAAATAAAATTATGTCACAATTCTTGGAAACTACATATTTATTTTTTTTGTTTTGTTTTTTTTTTTTTTTTTCAGAGATGGGGGTGGGGTGAAGAGTGGGTGAAATTAAGGACATAATTCAAATTCTCTTTTCAGTCCTCAGAGACATAACCATTGCTTACTCTTTTATTTTGTCTTGTTTATATTTGAGGTAAATTACACTGAATTTTGTAGAGGAAAAAGGGATAAGATAGAGTACCATTTTGAGCTAGGCAACATTATATCTACATTTTGTAGGCAAGAGGACTGAGGCCTAGAGAAGTATGAAACTTAGGTAGAGTCAATAAGCAGGTATACAGCAGAGTTTGGATTGGAGCCGGACCTGTTCCACGGCTCATTGTGAGCCTGAAATCTTGAACAGTCTCCACTTAAGACAGATCTTTCTGTTTCTTTTAAAATGTTTAAATGACATGTTTATCAAATGCAATATACCTCTACGTATCACTTTTTACATTTCAACAACTTTTTGTTGCAATAATCTTTTGTAAAATAATTAAGAAACGTAGTTAACTGTAAGTCATAGTTTATCTTAGGCCACAATTTTTTGATTTTTTTCCTACCAAATCATTTTACCAGAGATGTTATCAAGTAATATTTATCTAAGTTAAGCTAAATTCAGCCATATCATTGTCAACCATGAACTGTCATTGACTAATAAAACAGATGGACTGTTACTTGTTTGACCTTTCTAGTCTGAATTTCAAAATATGTCTTTTTAACTAATGGCATGGTGATATGTCTATCTACAGTTCGGTGTGTAGAGCTCTATTTTCAGGTTCATCTTTTTAATTGGATAATTAACCAAACAAAATATTTTAGTTGCATTTTTATAAGAAAAAGGCAAGTTTAAAGAAGTATTTATACATTTATCATTGTAAATACTATTAAATACAAATACTGTATTCTTTTACATTAAAATTTTGTCTTACTGAAAAATGCATTAGTTTTAATTTATGCAAGTTTTTGTTCTAATTTTACTGTATGCTCTTTTGTTTATTACAAAGATACACTATTGACCAAACCAAACCCAATTAATTCTGTTGGTTTCTTCATTTTATTTTTAAGATTTTATTTTTAAGCAATCTCTACACCAAACATGGGGCTTGAACTCACAACCCCAAGATCAAGAGTCTCACACTCCACCAACTGAGCCAGCCAGGCACCCCCAGTTTCTTAATTTTAGATTGAAACTTTAATTCACTTACTTATTCTATATATTAATCAATACAGTGTCAAAGCTAATATTCTTCAGTGATCAAGTCAAATTGCTAAAATTATAGTATGTTGGTATTTCTGTTATTAATTTTTTTCTTTTTGCTTCAACTTGTAAGAGTAACACAGTCTCATTAAGAAAAAAACACACACACACACAAAAACCAATCAAAAATCTGTGGGAAATCCCCTAAGTAAGATGATTTTAAAATTTCATAGGCCTAGTTTTGTATGTGTGGTGATGGATGTTAACTAGACTTATTGTGATGATCATTTTGCAATATATAAATATTGAATCATTATGTTGTGCACCTGAAACTAATATGTTATATTTCAATTATCTCAATTAAAACAATACTGAAACTCTAAAACAAAAACCTTCATAGGTCCACCAATCCTTCCAGTCATTTCATGTAGATGTGGATTTTTGTTTTGTTTGTATATGGTTTTAATCATACTCTCTTATAGAATTTTGAATCATGAGTTCCTCAATTTTATAGCCTGGCATTTTTCACTGGAAAGGATGCTTTTGTATCTCACTGAATATAAGACAATTTCTTTAAGTGTTTGTTTATTAAATATTTAGGTTGTTTCTTCTCTTTTTATCTCTTATAAGTGACACAGCTATGGACAACTTCATGGATAAGATTTCTAGGATTATCTTTTTGTAAAAGATTAAGTGGAATAACTGTGATTAAAGATTATTGATATTTTTCAGTCTTATGTAAACAGATTGAACACTTTATATGTTTATTAATAGTAATTTTTTTTAATTGTCAGTTTCTTTACTTAGGTTATTTGTTGGGATTATAGTGTCTTCCTGATAAATGTACATGAGCTTGATTTTTTTTTTTTAAGATTTTATTTATTTATTTATTTGAGAGAGGGAGCAGAGGAAGAGGGAGAAGGGGAAAGAATATCAAGCAGACTTATTGCTGAGCATGGAGCCGACTCAGGACTCAGTCTCACAACTCTGAGATTGTGATCTGAGCCCAAATCAAGAGTCAGCAGCTTAACAGACTGAGCCACCCAGGCACCCCTCATCTTTTTATTTTAAAAATACTGTTTATTATGGAAGTAATTGACACTTCTTGCAAAATACAAATTAAGATAAACTAATGGAAGAAAACAAAGATCACCTTGTGAAAACATTTTAATATCTACGTAAAAAAGTTCATAAAAGATCTTATTTTTTTTTTTAAAGATTATTTATTTATTTGAGAGAGAGACACACACGGCAAGAGAGGGAACACAAGCAGGGGGAGTGGGAGAGGGAGATGCAGGCTTCCCGCGGAGCAGGGAGTCTGTTGCGGGGCTCGATCCCAGGACCCCGGGATCATGACCTGAGCCAAAGGCAGATGCTTAATGACTGAGCCACCCAGGCATCCCGAAAAATCTTAGTTTTGAATACCATTTTATAACTACTTTCCCCCAATAGATCTGTAAATATGTCCTAAAATTGTTAAAGACTACATAGGTTTCCATTACTATAAATTATTTAACTAGTCCCCTATCTATCTATCTATCTATCTATCTATCTATCTATCTATTTTTTTTTTAGATTTTATTTATTTATTTGAGAGAGAATGAGATAGAGAGAGAGAGGATGAGAGGGGGGAGGGTCAGAGGGAGAAGCAGACTCCCTGCTGAGCAAGGAGCCCGATGTGGGACTTGATCCTGGGACTCCAGGATCATGACCTGAGCCGAAGGCAGTCGCTTAACCAACTGAGCCACCCAGGCGCCCCCCATCTATATATATTGATGTTTTCAGTTTTTACTGTTTTCGTGAATAATACTTCAGTGACAATTCTGTTCATAAACCTTGGTATCATTATCTGATATTTTTTTTTTATTAAAATCTTTGGAATAGAGAACTAGACAGGAAATACCTTATTTAAAAATCTATGCATATTTCCAATTTGCCATGAAGTAACTATTTCTCTTTTTAATACTAGGTGCTATTTTATTTTTTATGTTTGTCAGTCTAACAGACAAAAATATTATATCATTGTTTTAATTTGCATTTTTGAGGCAGTGATGAACGTCTTGCCATTTTTTAATTTTGAAGTGAATTTTATATTCTGGTTTTATTAGCTCGTTCCAGTTGCTCATTAACCTTTTGGATTTATCACTTTATTAATTTATACCCCTTTTCATAATGATTGAAATTATTTACTTTCAGTTTATTGTTGGTTACTTTGGCCATACAAAGTTTTTCTTTTATTATATAATTCATTTTATGTATTTTTTTTCCTTTTACAGTTTCTACTTTGGTTGTCATACTTAGTCCATTGCCTCCATGGGAATATTGGCATGTTTCCTTCTAGTATTTTATAGTTTTATATTGCAGTTTTAACTTATTTTAAACTATTTGAAATTTATTTTATAGTAAGTCATCTACCACCCCCAGCCCATCACAATAATTGCAAATATTCACTGAACTCTTATTACCTTCTTTCATTGTTCCTAAGATACATATTTCTTTGCATGTTAATCTCTTGTCTCCTTGAAGTCACTGTTTGGCCAGGTGACACTTGTGACATAGTTGTCATTGCCTGCCAGTATGCAAAGTTAGTCTTGACTATATTACATGTTTCTCCCTGCTACCCAAATGCAGATTGTTTCTTTGAAACCTATTGTAAGCTAAGATGGCATCAAGTGAGGAAGCAATTACCATTTCATAAAACTGAAAATCTTCAGGTTTCTTTTTTTTTTTTTTAAGATTTCATTCATTCATTTGAGAGAGAGGGAGAGCATGAGCAGGGGGAGGGGCAGAGGTAGAAGCAGACTCCCCGCTGAGCAGGGAGCCCGATGCTGGACTTGATCCCAGGACTCCAGGATCATGACCTGAGCAGAAGGCAGACGCTTAATCGACCAAGTCACCCAGGTGCCCCTAAAATCTTCAGATTTCTTTTAGTTACTGAAAGCAGGTACTAATGTAGGTCTTTGGTAAAAGTGAAATGGTGTAAGGCAAATTTTTGCATAGTGTAGTGGGGGGAAACCTTTTATCATTTTGTTTTGTTTTGGTCTTTTTTTTGAGATACTGTCCTTGATGAACTATATCACATGTATTGGGTCATTCTTTGCTTTTTGTTGTTGTTGTTGTTGTTTTTAGTAAAATAGATTAGGAAATATTAGAATGCACTATACAGAGCAAAACTATTGCTTTTGGGAAACTTAGTTGTGTGAATATGTGTGTGGAAAGGGATCTCTGTGAGGGAGCTGGGTTATGATACAAACTGTTTCTTACTTGGGTAGCCACTGTTGTTCAGAGATTGTAATGGTGAGGCCAGAGGCAATTATGGAAGATTGTAACCACTGCTGACAAGAAAGGACAAAATGGCTGGTGCTGGAATGTGATGAAAGTTCAGATTTCTATGTACCAGCTTCCTGTATCTTCTGAGGATCTTCACCCTCTCTTTCTGCTCTGTCACCCTTCCTCTTCGCCATTCATCTGCCTGCTGCCGTTACCAAAGTTCTAGTCTGTGCTTGGCAGAAACACCGATGGGGGTTAGTGATGCTTGACCAAAGTATCCTCCAATCTCTGCTTCATACTTAGTACTCCTAGATGCTAACTTGCCGTAGCCTTCCTAAAGCACACCCAGTAGATAGAAGCAAAGCCCCTTACTGTCCAGAATATATAGTTTACAGCATAGTTTATAAAGTTGTTGTTCCCAAATGGCTTACCACAAATCCATTGGGACAATAACTCTTTATTATCTTTACAAAATAGTTGTAGAAGCTAGCTTTCATTTTCTTTTCCAAATCAGCGTATTGCATTTACTTTGCACTGTTGAGCACCCATCAGTTTTCCCTCTTAAATACAGTTTTTTTCTTCTAATGAATGAAAGTATGTAGATATTACCTAATTAGATAAATTCTAATTTAGTTTTGAGAAAATTCGATCTATTCTATTTTATTCATGTTTAAGATTTTCCAATATTTTAGAATGTTTGCCATATATCTGTAGCCCATGTATAACATTTTCATATGGCTTAAATAATAAAGGGAATATTTACTACATGGTAACCCTTTTAAAGCTATCTTTCTGTCTGAGCTCTGCATCTGAATTTCATGTACTAATAGTGTGTGGTTTTTAAAAAAACATTTATTTTTTCTTCAGTTGCCTATTAGCAGAAAACAAGGAGTTTGTATTTATGATCTGATTGATTGTTATGATTTTTTTAAAGATTTTATTTTAAGTGATCTCTACACCCAATGTGAGGCTCAAACTTAACAACCCCTACATGAAGTGTTGCATGCTCTACTGACTGAGCCAGCCAGGCGCCCCTGTTGTGGTTTTAAAACAAGAACTTTTTGAATAGTGGGAATGTAAAATGGTTCAGCCACTATGGAAAATAGATTGGCAATTCCTTAAATACTTAGAGTTACCATATGACCTGGCAATTCCACTCCTAAGTATATAACAAAAGAAACAAAACAAGGCTATTCATAATAGACAAAAGGTGGAAACAACCCAAATGTCTACCAACTGATGAACTGATATATATGTATGGGTCCATAAAAGGGAATATTATTCAGTCATAAAAAGTAATGAAGTACTGATACATCACGATATAACATGGCTGAACGGTGAAAACATTATGCCAAGTGAAAGAAGCCAGTCACAAAAGTTCACATATTGCATGATTCCATGTATATGAAATGTCCCAGCATAGGCTAATTTTTAGAGGCAGAAAGTAGACTAGTTGGTTGCTTAGGGGTGGGAGGATGAGGAGAGGGACTTAAGGGAGTGATGACTAAGAGATACCGACTTTCTTTTTGGAGCAATGAAAATGTTAAAAATTTCACTGTGGTATGGATGCACAGCTCTTTAGTGAGTGTACTTAAAGGCACTGAAGTGCTTACTTCAAGTAGGTGAATTTTATGGTATGTGAATTATATTTTAATTTTTAAAAGACTTTTGGGGGTGCCCGGCTGGCTCAGTTGGTAGAACATGTAACTGTTGATCTCAGGGTCTGAGTTCAATCAAGCCCCACTTAGGTATAGAGATTACTTAAAAAAACAAAACAAAACTGGAAGTAAAAGAAGAACTTTTCTGTACAAGAATGGCAACATCAGGGAGTCAAAAGACACAGTTTCTTTGTTCTGCTTTGTGAACTTGAGCAAGTCATGTACCCTCTGTGGTTCTCATCCTGTTTTCTTGTTGATTTTTAGAGACTTCCCAATTCTAAAAGCTCTGAATTTAATTTGGGGGGAAATGATCTGATTATAGCTGTCAACAAATACGCACTTACGCACACTGATTGCTCTTATTCAGTGGTTTCCCAAATTGCAGGCATGCTGGTTTAGTAGGACTAATCCTGCTGTCCTCCTCTCCCTTATCATGGCTTCTAAAGGAAAGTCCATTGTTTGTTTATATTAAAGGCAGCGTTTTCCCAACATTACTATACAGTGCAGTTTACCTCATTTTTTCGCCCAAACAATACATGTGGTGCCACTGAGTCTACTGTGTAATAGCTTTAGTTACTTCTTCATAAAACATGCTAAGAGTAGCCCTTGTCACTCGGATGTTAGTCAGAGTATCCCAGCAAATAACCGGACTTTATTTATAGCAATGTATGTTTTGGATTTATAACATTTTATCTGTTATAGACATAGTATATTATTTGCTTGGTTACTTTATAATTGTGATAGTTTCATTCCACCCACTATAGGTTGTTCTGCAGTGGTTATTCTAACCACAAATTAAGGAGTTATTTTTCTGTGGTGCAGTTATACACAAGAATTATATTGCAAGAGTTGCTGGAGCCCAAGTTCTGTAAACAGTTTTTTTGGAAGAAGTCTTTGTCTAAGAGACTGACTAGATTGTTGGTACTCAAACATTAAAGGGCAGGCTTTAGAGGGGCAAGCACAACGTGTCAGTGATAACTTTGTTGAACGTTGTACTGTAAAATGTCAGAGGAGGAATTTGCCAAGTGTTCTTAGTGTTGGTATATGGCTGCAGCCTTTTCAATAGGACAGATTTGGGGAATTTTCCTACACCTAGAACTTATATTTTTGCTCTTTGAGGTAATAGGCCCACTTGAGAGTGCATTGAGGCACATTGTCTGTCTAGGAAGATTTATAAATGTATGTCCATGCATACGTTTTGCATTTAGTATTAGGGGATTCACAGATTCCCCCAACACACCCATTAACAATTAGGGACCCATGAACCTACGTTAAAACCCATGATCTGGAGGTCTGGGAACAAGATAGGTTTTCTCTCCTGGAGTCACTAATGGTGACTTACGGCAGTGTATAAGGTATGCAAAATGTTGCTGGGCTTGTTGGAAGATAGCGGTTGTTCCCATGATAAGCAGCATAGGAATGCCTCACACATGCCTGGCTCTTTTGTTTACTGCTGTATCCAAGCATGTGTAATAGTAGGTGCTCCATAAATATTTATTGAAGGAATGAATGGGTTCTGCATAAGAGCTAATTTCACTCTTTTGTTTCTACCCTTTCTTAACTGGTATTTTAGAGGCAGAATAAGAAAAATAGATAGGAATACATCTAGTAATGATGTAACATTACAGAAGATGCTCATTTTGCATCTGAGCACAAAATTAGCTTTCCTGATTGCTTCTCACCTTGCACAACTGTAATTTGTTTTTCTTATTTGTAGACAACCAAATTTTTCTATCATTCTGTGCTTTCCATGTCAAGTATTACTTTGGTAATTAAAGAAAAAGCAGGCTTCATAAATAGTTTTTATAGTCTTTCTTGTCTTCCTGTCTTTCAGTCTTCCTGAAAATTACAGGATTTCTTGAAATATGTTTTTGGCTAAAAGTTTGGTTTTTGGAAATTTTGTTCTATAAGATTTCATTCCAGATCTTTCAGTTCTTTTTCTATACATTTAGAAAATAATGGCCCAAAGCTAGGGTCAATATTTCCTTTCTTTTTTGAAATTCAAATAGATATCTAAGATTCCCAAGTTGTTTCGGCTTCCCTAGTGAATGACTTCAAAAGATTTCCCATATAAAGAACTTTTTTTTTCTTAAATAGGTTTAGTACATCATCCTTAGTCACCTTATGAGAAGTAAATGAAAAGAAGTTATATTGAAACTTATATATAAATTACTTTTTTTCTTTTAGTTTTGTACCACAACCAAGAAAAAAAATTCTTAAATTGATTGGCTTAATATAAAAGCCTGGTTCATAGTCTAAGAAATAGGAATAAGTTTTAAACAGGAAGCTAATATTTAATGACCAATTGCTACAATCCAGGCAACTGCTTTACATGAATTAACTCATTAACCCTCACAGTTATGTTGGACACACACTGTTTTTATTCCTGTTTCACAGTGAGGGCAACTGAAGGCACACAGAGGTTGAATAACTTGTCTCGGGCCACATGTTTCTCACTTGCTCATTAGTAATTTGCAGAGCCTGGATTCAGACATTCGCAGTCTGGTTGTAGAGCCTGTACCCTTAACCATCACACTAGACTACCTCTTAACCCCAATAATCAAGAATGAATAAATGTTAGAGGTAGTCAAGGAAGGCTTCACAGAGGAGGTCACATTTGAGCTGATTCCTGAAAAATGAGTGGTAGAAGTTCCCAAAGGAGAGAAGAGGAGAAGGCGGCAGATGTATGGATAGCTGGCAGTGTGAAAGGGTTGTATTTTGAGAGAAAGGCCAGGAAGGGAGAATTGCAAGGGATGAGAAGAGAAGGGGATAGGTTGGAATCAGATTGTGAATTGACTTTTGTTCTATTCGGGCGCTGGACTTTATATTATAGAGCAGTTCCATGACGCAAATCCAGAGATTGATGCAGGGCTGGTTACCTCAGAACCAAATGGGGAGTTCATTAAAAAGGCAAATTCCTAAGCCCCATTCTAGGAGACTCTGATTCAGAAAGTTTAGGATGAGGACTAGGAATCTGGGTGGCTCTGATGGATAGGCATGTTTAGGAGCTCTGCTATAGGCTGTGAGGAACCAGGAGAGACTTATAAATAGGGGCGTGACAAGGACAGGATTTTGCTTTAAAATGGAAATTATCCAAGCTAATAAAATACATATTGGAGATTTAGAAGCAGGAAGATCAATTAGGAAGCTATACTAAAAATTCAGAAAAGATAATAAGATCTTGAATTAAGATTATGGTATTGATAAAATTGAGGGGACTGATTAAGAGGATGTTTCAGAGAAAGAAGTGATAGTGAAGCAGGAAGGAGATGGAAAAGAGAGAAAGGATAATGTTAGGATTTATAGGCTGAGCAAATGGGTAGATAATCATTCTTTACCTGAGAGATGAGCAAAATCATTTTGCCATACTAACTTTTGCTCATTTAAATCTGCACAGTCATGATATTGTAGATAATATGTACCAAATTATATGAATTGAGATGAAAGCACAATGTTTAGTATAGGAAATAAAAACTCAGGATAGTAGTAAAGGCTGCAGGGAAAAGAGGCTTAGCAGTTCTTTCAGAAGCTCTCTGTCCTAGCCAAATGTAGAGAAAGTAGAGAGGAAGAATTGGCAGCATCTTGGGGGTATAGCACCTGTTTCTTGCTCATGCTGAGTGCCTTTTGCAGTTGCCAGTATGTAACAGCACCTTTAGCTACCTCCTGCCCACCCAAGCAGTGGTCTGTGAGCCGCCATGTTGAAACCATGTGGCCTTTTCCATCTGATTTAGGCCAGAGTAGGTATCCCAGGCTGGAACCAATCCAAGTTTCTTCCTCTGGAGTTTGGAGTTTGGAATTGACAACAAGAGAAAGATAATTAGTCTCTTCACATGTGGGGCTTTACTATGTAAAATCAAGGGCTTTGAGCAGCTGTACTATATGCCATGCAGACTGGAGAACAGAGAAAGCTGATTCAAAGAAAGAATTATGCAGACATGTGGAGCAAAGAGAGGTGAGAATCAGGAGAGAGAGTGATCACTGTCCACGTCTCTCATGGCTTCTCAGTTTCTGGGCCCAGCCCTTGTTGAATCTGCTTTAGGGTTTCTTAAGGCACTCATGTATGAAGATCAGGCCTTCATATTATTAGTCCAGTTTAAGTGTTTGGATTGAACATTATCAGGATGAGCACTTTAGAGTGGGAAATGCATTGGTATGCATTCCAACACAATTTTTTTAATTCAGGTACGTATCTGGTATGTCTCTAAAACTTAATTCAGCGTTCTGAATTTTACTGTTCTTTTCCTTCTTTTTTAAAAATTAAAAAAAAATTTTTATTTTAGGGGGTGGGCAGAGGGAGAGAGAGAGAGAGAGGATCTTAAGCAGTCTCCATGCCCATCACAGAGCCTGACGAGTAGCTCGGTCTCAGGACCCTGAGATGATGACCTGAGCTGAAATCAAGAGTAGGACGCTTAATCGACTGAGCCACCCAGGCACCCCTGTTCTTTTCCTTCTTATTTTCAAATGATTCTTGCCAAGTATTGTAGCCAGTTTGTGAATATAGAGAAATTGGAACTTACTCAGTGTCTTAGTCCATTGGAACTACTCTGACAAAAATACCACAGACTGGGTGGCTTAAATAAAACATTTATTTCTCACAGTTCTGGAGGCAGGGAAGTCCCGTGATCTAAGTGCTAGCAGATTTGGTATCTAGGGAGGGCCCGCTTCCTGGTTCAGAGATGGCTGTCTTTTGCTGTATTCTCACATGACTGAAGGGGCAAGGGAGCTCTTTGGGGTTTCTTTTATAAGGTCAGTAATCTCCTTCTTGAGGTTCTACACTATAACCTAATCACCTCCCAAAGGCCCCACCTCCTATTGCCATCACCTTTGGGCGTTAGGATTTAACATATAAATTTTGAAGGGATAACATTCAGTCTGTAGCATTCAGGAATCAAGATAGCTTTTAAATGCATCTGTGTAATTGCTCAGCAATATTTAGAAAAGAGTATGTACATTGGAGTAAAAAAATCATAAATGCATACCTTCAAGATAGAAAATTTTAAGATGCCAAACTTAAACAAATTATACTTTGGGAGAGCCTAGTTGAAGAAGGTTCTTTAAAAAAAAAAAAAAAAGATTTTATTTATTTATTTGAGAGAGAGAGCATAAGCTGGGGGAGTGCAGGGGGAGAGGGAGAAGCAGACTCCCTGTTCAGCAGGCAGCCCGTCCAGGCTGGTCCTGGGATCATGACCTGAGCCGAAGGCAGACGCTTCGCCAGGCGCCCCGAGGAAGTTTCTTAATAAATAGAAAGTGAGCTAGAGTAGAGCATTGAACATTATATCAAAAACTAATGATGATACTATATGTTGGTGAATTGAATTTAAATTAAAAAAAAGAATAGAATTTATTATAATGAAAAAATAATTGGTCACATTTTTATACATAGCATACATGATTATACTGTGCTAACCAAGTATTCTTTTTAGACAATAAGAGAACTAAAGCCAAACTGCAGGCTATTAAATAAGTCACAAGAATTCAAAGTGCTCTGCTAGTGTGTATTAGGCTATTACATATTAGGCTATTACATTTGAGCTACTTTGCTAAGTTACGTATTTTTCATGTACTTTTTCATGCTATTTTCTAAATTCCATTATTTCTTCTTTGACTCATAGGTGATATAGAATCAGATATAAAATTTCCAAACAAGTGAGGTTTTTTTTATTACTAATTTTTAGCATCATTATACTGATCACAGGAGGTAACACCAATTTTTGAAATTTGTTAAAACTTCTTTTTTAAGTTGTGTCTGGTCAATTTCTGTAACTTACTCCATTTACAAAACAATTTTGATGGTGGGTTTGTCTTGTCTTTCAATTTTTACTGTTTGTAATGAGGCTGTCTCACCACTTTCATACAAGTTTAGGATTTTCCTATCTTCTGGGTAATTTTCTCCAGTGACCCTTTGTACCAAAGAAATGTTGAAAGAAGCTCACGTTTTATGAAACCTGACTTCAAGTCGTCTGTTTATTCTTTGAGTTCCAGCTCTCTTTTCGTTTTCTGCCTTTCTATAATCAATTCTAAATTACCGACTCAATGATACAATTAAAGAAAATTTTTTTGGTATTTAAACCACTCTGTTTATTTCTTTTTAGCAGAAGCTTTGGTCAGTTTACTTGATGTAACATACTGCTAGGTATGGAAGTCCGTTACCTTTATTTGTAATTTAATTGTAATGGAACCATTCACGAATATTTGTATATGTTTATAGGTTTTGATTTTAAGAATATATTAAATCAGAGCCCCATGGAATGAACTTTTAAATAAGCGCAAAATTTTACTTCAACTTCTAACATGGTTCTTGCTTGGTATTGATGTTCCATTGACCAATACCATGAGAGATTTAAACATGGGGAGGCATTCTAAAAGTTATTGGAACGGGGACTTTTTTTTTTTTTCTTTTAAGTAATCACTTATATGCTTAAAGCATCTATCCTCAAGGTAGTTTTTTTTTCATTAATTAACTTTGTATTCTCAGAATCACGCAGATATAATTAACATATAAGATTAAATTCATAAGCATGAAACTAATTATGGTTGTGTGGTGATAAAGAATTATGAAAGCAATTAAACAAAGCATTTTACTTTTGACTCCTATTAGCCTGGCTGTGGTCAGCAACTGCCTGTTTTTCAGAAGTGATAAAAGGATATACCTTAAGCATATTCTGATTCACAGCACATTATTTATGAGGCTGTTATGGATATATGGCTTGACTCTATGCCAGAACCTTCTAAGAAAGTGAGTTCTTTGCTAACTGTAAGAATGATAGTACTACCTAGCAAGTTGTTAGAGCTGCTCTCATAAGAATATTAATGAGACAGTGTAGTGTAGTGTTTATGAACACAAGATCAGAAGTCAAATTGCCTGGGTTTGCTTATTTAACAGTGTAATCTTAAGTGAGTTGCTCAATGCCGTGTCTTTCAGTTTCGTCACTGTAAAAATAATAGTGCCTTACGTAAATCCCTTAGAAGAATATCTTGCCCCTGGAATAGCAAGCAACTGTTTGCTCTTGTTTTCTCCTCTTATAATAATCATTGGGCTGTACACTGATGTAGATTTGGGGGAAAATTCCAATCATCTACATTTTTAGGAGTTTTAATATTAATAGGTTTGTTCTATATGTTTTACGTGTATAGCATCCATAAAGCTTGAATTTATCTGTTTACTAGAGACAACTAAAAACAACCTCTGGGTAAAGGGGACAATGTCAGGGACTCAAGGATCAGTGATCTCAGTCATCTGGTAAGACTTTCCATGGAGAGTCATGAATATAGCAGTTACCTCACTATGGGAGTGGTGTTGGTGTTTGCAGTGTTAGCAGCACTTGTGAAATTGTTGCAGCGGCGCTAAAGCAGTCGGGGCTCATGCTCACTGTAGGCAAATATTTATCAAACGTTTACATGGTACCAGGTCCTCTTCTAGGTATCTTGCATGTGTTAACTTACTTTCTCTTCACAGCAACTAGTGAAATGGGTCCTGTTATCATCTCAATAATTATTTTTTAAGTAAAGAAATGGGTGGACATCCCATTTTACAGATACAGGTATTAAGATATCAAGGGGTAATAGAAAGTCACAAAGCAGTAATTGGCAGAACTAGAATTTGAACACACTCTAATTCCAAAGCATGTCCCCTTAAATGCAGATGCAGTTCTGCCAATATGTTTGGGCTTAGGGCAGTGACATTTCACTCAGCACTGGAGCTTGTCCCTTGCTTGAGCTAGCTAGGTTTTCTTGGCCAGTGTCAAGCAGACCAGTCTTAAACCTATGGAAGCTGTCTGTTCATGGTCTCCACTGAATTGTCTTAGAGTTCTGTTTTATCCCGGGGTTCGGTTCTCTGTTGTTATACCCCCATTACCTTGGGAAGTAGGCATAAAGAGAGCTGTGTATCTACTTGGGACAATATGATATTTATATATACAAGGAGTGAAATGCCACTGCCAGTCTTGCTAGTGCTGTGGACACCCTGCCTGGATCTCGCCTTTTCACCTGCTTTCTGGCCCTGTTACAGTGGTCTCTGTTAACAGAGTCCTGATCTATATTACTTGAGCTCCTTACTTTAACCCAGTCCTGATGTCTCCTTGCACTTAATGAAGCCTTTGGAAGATAAAAATGACAGAAAAGAAAAAGCCAAGCAATAATTCAATCGATAGCTATATTAGTATCAGATTAATGATGACTATTCTAGACACTCTAAATAATGCCTTCTTTGTATTTTAACTCCGAAATCACTTTACTCATGGAAGCTGGGATAGGAGGAGTTTTATCTGGTGACTTCCCAGTTCTCACTTGACCTGTCATGTGCATATGGATACAAGTGCTGGCCACAGGGAAGAGTGTGGAGCATTCTTCCGCCTTCCCTTCCTCGGCTCTTTAGCCCCCATTGAGCTGTGAACAGTGGCTGAGGACAAAAGCTGTATACACTGTACAAACAGGGCACCAAAGCAGCAGGACACTGAGTCATTCTTCGCTCTGTGTGAGAACTGAGGGGGACTCTAGTCCTTTCCTTTGTGCTGGTGTCTGTCAACAGCGCTGTTCGAGGCAAGGCCTATTGTGCTGGCCAGTGTTTCGTATTGACCTAAGTCTGTGCTTGCTATGTTCCCAGGGTCGAAGTTGCGAGCGAGAGAATGTTTGAAAAGGGGTAATCATAGGCTAAATGCATTTTGCTGCATTGTCATCTGACCTATTAAATCTAAACTGTGGTCTACGGTAATGCAAACAGGTAATTATACAGTCACAGCTGCAGCTACTGACATCTGGTTACCGCCCCATAGGAAAGAAATATGCGTGGTGTTTTGGTCCTGTGCCTAGGTTCTTAGATGCTGGACATTAACGATTTTTAACTGAAGATACATCATGGATTAGGAGGACTAGAAGATCAACAAGGTGATACTTTAAAATAGCCTCTGCCACAGCTGTTGGCATCTGTTTTCCTTTGATAACACAGTGCTTTCCCATGACTCCAGATTGGGTCATCTTCGTTCAGTTTTAGTTTTTAAGGAGTGTAAGCAAAGATAATTTTTATGTCTCCATCCTATACGATCTCATCATCATACTAAGTCACTTTGAAAAGTTTGCCTCTCATAACTTCATTTTGCTTGCTCACCTACTGATTTTACCCATTGTGTTTCATTGCTCTGCTCCCCCAGCCTGGGATGGTATTTGCAAGAGATCCATGGTTCCCAGTCATGACAAGTACACTGGAGTGAGTTGAGCCTTATGGCTAGTGATTATGCTAATAAAGCCTATCCTTTCTAGTTTCAGTATTCTAATTTTTTTTTTTTAAGATTTTATTTATTTATTTGACAGAGACACAGTGAGAGAGGGAACACAAGCAGGGGGAGTGGGAGAGGGAGAAGCAGGCTTCCCGCGGAGCAGAGAGCCTGATATGGGGCTTGATCCCAGGACTCTGGGATCATGACCTGAGCTGAACGCAGACGCTTAACGACTGAGCCACCCAGGCGCCCCTAGTTTCAGTATTCTAAAGAGCAAAAGTTAGGAATAAATCAGTCCTGGAGAAGCACTACTTTTCTATTAGTAGAAGAACAAAACGTTTAGAAATATGTTCCCATCAGCCATGAAAATCCATTTACCACTAGAGCACGCTATTCATATATTTTCGTTCACCTCCACCCTTTGTTTTAAAAAAATTTATTAAAATCCTGGTAGGTGATAGCGTCTGTGCTAGGTATTGGGTGCAGTTTAAAAATAAAGTCTGTTGCCTTAGTTTTTCTAATTCGCTGTCACTAGTAGCATTATGAGGTATATCAGGAGTGGATCTGATGCAGGAGATCAAGGAAAACAATTTTAAGACCTTGTAACTTCAAGGTTTTTATGTTTTGGCACTTTCTATCTCTTCAGGTTTTGCTGCAGTAGCTCATTAAGTGGATAGTTACAAATCCCACAGGGACCTTGGTGAGCAATCATTCAGGATGCCTGAGTGCCCGGATCATGCCGAGTTTTGAGTCAGAGTCTGGTAAGCTGGGCTCAGCTCATGCCTTCTTGCCGTGTGCCGCTCAGAGTTTGCTAGGGCTGGTGGCGCTGGGCTCTTTGTGAGCTTGTGGTATTATTCAGAGGACGACACGACAGTTCATCATCACCTCCTGCATCCTAGGTCCTGGAGATACAATGATAAATAATAGAAAACCCTTACCCTCAGGGAACTCAGATTAAATGCCTTCTTTTTTTTACCATCCTCACCACGACCACAATTTTTTGGGGAAAAAAAGACATAGTGATTAGATTTAAAGGAATAAGTAATATAATAAAAAATCAAATACTAAATATGTTTTACCTCCAATTAAAAAATGTTTTCTTTTAGTGTTCCTAAGTAAATTTGTCATCTTCTACATGGAACCTTATGTGGAATTAAAATATTTACTGAAATGCATGCCAGTCATTGTCTTAACCCTTAGAAGTGAAAACTATTTCATATTCTTATAATGAAATCTTTTTTACAAATAGGGTTTTTTTTTTCATTTTTTCATGCTGCTGTTTCATACACAGAATTATTTTAACAGATACCAAGTATAATCACTTCAAAAGGCTTTTCATATTTGTGAGTAATAACAAACCACATGCCATCTTGCAGAAGCCTTGATTTGGAAAGAATGTGGCTCTTGGCCAGCAATTAATTAAGCATCTCTTTTGTTTTGGCCATCCTGTGGTGTTGCATAGGTGTGAAATTTTCTGTCTTCATCAGATAGGAATATTCCTATGTATCCACCGTAGTTATTAGGGAGAGCAGGCAACTTTGGTGTGGCTTCCTACAAAATAATAGGAATTGCAAGTACACGTAATCGAAGCACAAGAAGAAGGGGGAAAAGCTACTGGGATAAAATGTGAATATGAATTTGGCATGGGATAGCTAAAAAGAGACTCCTGTCACTTTGGTCCATTTAAAATTGTCTCACTGTTGACAGGAAGATGAAAGCTGAACATCTGTAGCAGATGTCTGTTGCTCGAGAATCTAGAATGAGAAGGAACTACTTAACTCTGTGTTGTGTATATAGTGGATACCCTGTTATCAAAGAGAGAAAATAATTAGCCTGACCAATCAGTTTCCTGCGTTTCTCCTAAATCGAGTTTATAAATTCTTAAATTATCTTCAAATACAGGTCTTCCCTGATAGCAGATCGTATGGGCTCAATTAGCTTACTTAGCGTTCCTCTTCTGTAACTTTACTTGCTTCTCACTTGAGCAAAATTAACTTTTTATTCAGGATATAGTAGTTAAACAGAGTTATGGGCCTTGGGTCTGAAGATTGCAATCAGGGAAGGCTGGCCTCAACAGAGAGCTTCCTTTCACCCATTTTGACCATTGTCACTGCTTCCCCTCATTCATCCTCTTTGCTGTTGATCTTAGCAAGAGACCCAGAGACACTATTGCTTTGCTTACAAATAAGGTTTTATGTTTGATCTTTTCATTTTGTAAAAAAGATAAAGCACCTACATCTTAAAAGGGTGCTTTCTTTTTTTAATGAACAGCAGTGGCTCTGGGAATTTCAAAAGCTCTAGAATGTTTTGTTCATATGGTAAAAAGGATTCACCACAGACATTGGGATCAAATACTTGGTTTCTTTTTCATAATGGAAAATTACTTCCCTAAGATTAAACATGATTAAAATATAGAATTCTTTTGCACTTTATTCCAAACCCTAATAAATAAAACCAAAGTGCACATATATTTTAGAGCGGTTTTCTGAACGCTAGCTTCAGGTATTGGGTTTCTCATCTTTTACAGTAAGTTCTGGTAGCAAGTCCTGGACTCTGGGTAGCTGCACGCACTCGCTCCCCAGCATCGTACACTGGTACAGTCTGGTACATATCTTTATCTTTGGTAAAAGTGAAAGCATATCGGAGTGCTTTGCAAATAATTATAGGTGGGTGTAGTGCAGAGAGGGTTAACCATCCGGCATTTTCAGTGGCTTAATTAGTCTCTGGCAAAGAGCCAGGATCAGTAGAAAATGGGACAACCACAGAAACCACTGGGTTTCAGCATCTTGGCAAGGTCTGGAGCATTCAGCCGCAGTCTGTGCTTGTGCCTACCTGTTGTGGGAAAGTGAGAGGCCGTCCAGACAAGGGACAAAGCAGCCAGGCATTTTCCCATCCAGCTTTCCTATTGTATTTGTCTCTTTAAAAAGGAGGCAGGAGTACCTGTCATCAAGCACGACTTCTGTAGTGATTCACTGCTCAATGCTTTGCTCCATTCAGGAAGGGCTAGTTTAAACCCACTGAGGAAAGCCCTGTCGTCTCTCTGAGACTGCACCGTGTGGAAAGCAGTGTTCCCTGTAAAGCAGGATGTTGTCAGGATTTGAAGTTTGGGAAGGATCCATGGGGAGATTTGGCAATGTCGAGAAGTTTCAATCAGTCAACGTTTAGACTCCGTGTTTTTTCATGAAAGGAAAGTACTATGATTTTATTGTTGCTATTATCGATAAAATTAATATTGGTCATAAGATTAGGAGCCTTTGAAATAAAACATTATAAATATATTCTTTTTAAAACATATATACACTAGTTTTGTGAAGTTTACAAATCCAAAAGGTCAAGGATTGTAATTCAATATTTTCTACGTGTCTTACTAGGTAAAATAAATTGATTTCCTATTTGGATGGTTCATAACTGAAGTTTTTAGGAATAAAGCTTCTATAGTAACCTGTAAACCAAAACCCCTTCCTGTAAACGGGCTTGAATTTATATCTGCTGAAAAGTTTTTCTGGATAAAATTATTTCAGATAGAGGAAACCATTTTGTATTAGAAACCTCCATCTGTCCCATTTATTTAGAGGTGTACTATTTAATCTTTCAGGGTGAAATCCAACTTTAAAAGACTATGTATATGCAACAAAATCTTGTAGTTCTTAGAAAAAGCTTCAGTAGTCTTTTTATTTGGAAAAGCCAATTTTCCCATAACTCTTCAAAATAGGTGGAATATCTCCCTGAGAATAATAATTTTTTTTCATGTTTTATAGCCTCTGTAGAACAAAGATTTCTAGCACTTATCCAGTGACCTGTTTTTTGAAGCATTACTTAATATAGTACTATTTCACTACCATAAGAAAATTAGTAACAGTATTTTGGAGCTGATTTACTGCTACAATTAAAGTCAACTTAACAATAGAATGTTCTTAGTTCAGTAAGCTTTGTTGCATTAAAATAACATGATCCTGTACATTCTGATGTTTTATATGCCTACATGTGAAAATAGAAAAGCATTTCATTTTAAAGTCTGTTTTGTAGCTGCAGTTGCTAAAGTGCATACTGCTGTTGTTCATACCGCGCATTTATTCTGGTACTCATTTGTAGACAACTTGTATTATTTCCTTAACTCACATAAGTCTCCAAAACCAGATTGTAACCCCATGTTTATGCTGAAGGCAGTGTTGGTATTAAGACTCAGAGTGAACCCTTATTAACTTCAGTTGTGTAATTTGCTTGAGTCAAGTGAGCTAAGCAAATCCAAACTAGTTTTGGTAGGCCCTTGGGGGTTAAATGTAACATTTCTTATAAGATCTAAGAAAAATTCACCTGATTCTATATACTAACAGAATCCAGTGTCTGCGGTGGAGAGCACACATGGCATTTGTTATTATTTTAGCTGTGCGGACAGAGTAGATAGAATAAGAGGGCACCTGTCATTCTCTAAATCAGTTTGTGTTGATACACGCTCATCAGCAAAGTCTCCAGCCTCCCTTTTCTCATTCAAGAAAAACTCAACTGAATCAGTTAGTGACTCTTTCTCAGTAAATGTCTTTTAAAAACTGTTTGGTGTAACAAGTAAAATTAGTTAGCAATACAAATTATTTTTATTTTTATTAAACAGTTTTGATTTTTATTGAAGTATTGTTAACATATAATATTGCATTAGTGTCAGGTGTACAACAGGATTTGACAGTCATGTACATTACAAAATGCTCATCATGGTAAGTGTAGTCACCATACAAAGTTTTTACAGTGTTGACTACATTCTCCATCCTGTACTTTTTATTTCTAAGACTTATTTATTTTGTAACTACAAGTTTGTACCTCTTAATCTCCTTCACCTATTTCACATATCTCCCTTACCCCCCCCCCCACAGCAACTACCAGTTTGTTCTCTGATTTATGAGTCTGTTTCTATTTTGATGTTGTTAGTTTTACTTTTTAGATTCCACATGTAAGTGAAATCATTTGATATTTGCCTTTCTTTGTCTGACTTACTTCATTTAGCATAGTACCCTCTAGGTTTATGCATGTTGTTACAAGTTAAAAATGGCAAGATCTCATTCTTTTTTGTCGCTAATATTCCATTGTGTATTTATACCACCTTCTTTATCCATTCATCTATCACTGGACCCTTAGGTTGCTTCCGTATCTTGGCTGTTGTAAATAATACTGCAATAAACATAGGGGCATATATATCTTTTTAAATTAGTGTTTCTGTTGTTTTCAGGTAAATACCTAGAAGTAGAATTACTGGATTGTATGGTACTTCTATTTTTAGTTTTTAAGGAACCTCCATGCTGTTTTCCATAGTAGCTGTACCAATTCACATTTTTACCAACAGTAAAGATGGTAACTTAACAACAAAATAAGGGTTTCCTTTTCTCTTCATCCTTGTCAACACTTGTTACTTATTGTCTTTGGTACTAGCCATTCTGACTGGTGCGAGGTAATATCTCTTTGTGGTTTTGATTTACATTTCCCTCATGATTATTGATGTTGAACATCTTTTCACATGTCTGTGGTACACATGTCTTCTGTATGTCTTCTTTGGAGAAATGTTTATTCAGGTCCTCTGCCCATTTTTAATCAAATTATATGTTTTTTGGTGTTGAGTTGTATGAGTTCTTTATATATTTTGGATATTAATCCCTTATCAGATAGATCATTTGCAAATATCTTTTCCCTTCATTAGGTTGCCTTTTTGTTTTGTTGATGGTTTCCTTTGCTGTGCAAAAGCCTTTTAGTTTACAGTAGTTCCAATTATTTATTTTTGTTTTTGTTTCCCTTGCCTGGGGAGACATATCCAGAAAAATATCGCTGAGGCTGACATCCATGAGTTTACTGCCTATGTTTTCGTTTAGAAATTTTATGGTTTCAGGTCTTAACATTTAGGTCTTTAATTTATTTTTGCATTTGGTAAGAAAGTGATCGAGTTTGTTTTGTTTTTCCTAAGATTTTATTTTTAAGTAATCTCTGCACCCAACATGGGGCTCAAACTCACACCCCTGAGATCAAGAGTTGCACATTCTACCAACTGAGCCAGCCAGCAAGTCACCCCAAAAGTGGTCCAGTTTTTAAAAACTATTTTTAAAACAGTTCTTGAGTTCCTCTGAATCTCAACATTTTCTCCTTCACTAACTGGGGGAGATTTTCAAAAATGAAGATAACCTGTTTCTCTTCTAGCTCTTACTTTTGAAAACATTGCAAAAGATAAAGAAGTTGTAATATAACATGACTGAACCCTGAAAACATTATGCTAAATGAAAGAAGCCAGTCTTCAAAGACTATATATTATATAATTTCATTTTTATGAAATGTCCAGAATAGGCAACTTACAGAGACTGAAAATAGATTTGTCATTGCTAGGGGGCCAGCAAAGAGGGAAATGGGGAGAGACTGTTACGGGTACAGGGCTTCTCTTTGGGATGATGAAAATGTTCTAAAATTAGATTTGGTAATAATGTTATAACTCTGTGAATATACTAAATCACTGAATTATATGTTTTAAATGGGTAAATTTTATGATATGTGAATTATATCTCAATAAAGAGTTTTAAAAAATTGTAGTAATGGGAAGAACTTTCAGTTAATAATTTTTAAAAATTATTAATATTCTATGCTTATAAACTTTTGTTTTGAAATTTGATTAGAATCATAGATTTATAAACTATATGCTTGTTTTTGTCTTAAGCCGCCAAGTTTTGGAGTGGTTTCTTATATAGGTGATAGGTGACTGGCATAGATTTTAGTACCTGAAAGTGGAATGCTGTTCTGAAAATATCTGCAAAATGTATAACCTCTCCCAAAGTGTACCCTACTTGAGAGTAGTAAATATGTTATATGTGAACTAAACCATTAGCCTAGCTTGATTTTAATATCTTACAATAGTACCCACAATATAACAGCGTTAATCTGTATAGTCCTGAAAGTTGACTGTTTAACAGCCTTTGTGGCTTCTTGGGCTACATTATTAGGAGAGTTAAAATGCACTTATTTAGCAAATATTTGTTGGTTTTCTAGTCTATGTCAGATGCTGTTCTAGATGTTGAAGGTACAGAGATGACCAGAGTATAGTTCCTGCCCTCTAGTGTCTCATCATTAGTAGAGTGGACGGACAAAAGCAAAAGCATGCCACAAAGTGTGGCAGTATCAGACTTGATGTTGTAAAGATATGGCTCTTCTTTTATAGCTGACTAGCATTTGGGGGATGGGGAAAGAAAGTGCTGTGCTCTACCTTAAGGTGTTTTTTTGAGATTCTTTGAGGACTTTGGTCTAAGTTGAAGGGAAAAGAGAATGTGCCAGAGAGAAAAGACCCTCTAGGTAGAGAGCTGAATAGACTATGCCAAGGCATAGGGGCCAGATGAAAACAAACAAGTCCAGACCGTTCAAGAATTGCAGGTAGCCCAGGTCACCTCTGAGCTCAGGATTCATGTGACAGGAGCTGCGGCAGGAGGGGAGCTGCCCAGGAAGGCAAGCACAGGCCTTTGCTAAATTCATTATGGAACAGCTGTGAGAACTGTTTAATTATTATTTAATCTAATTAATTTATAAGTACCAAATGTAAGCACAGAAAAGAAATTAGGAAGTATTCAGTACAGCCTTTTATTTTTTAAATGACAAAACTAAACTTTGTCAGAAGTCAGATAATATGAGGTAAAACCAGGACTGAAATGTAGAACTCTTGAGTCCCATTCCAGGAACATTGACCCTGTGTTGCTTGCCTTTGGAAAACTGGAGGCTGAAAGGCTTAGTAGCACTCAGTGAATGTTAGCTACTCTTAATTTTCAGAAATATATTTTTAGTACTGTCCAGTGATAACTAAGAAGTACTAAAAAATTGTCATCCTTATTTATGGAATGTCAGCTTTACACATAAAACAAATATTTCAACCAAAACGTTTGTTTTGAAATTTGATTGAAATCATAGGTTTATAAACTGTATGATTGTTTTTATTCTAAGCCACTAAGTTTTAGAGTGGTTTCTTATATACCAATAGAACTGGCACAGATTTGAGTACCTGGAAGTGGAATGCCGCTATAAAAGTAACCTAGAAATATGGCTTTGGCTTTGGAACCAGGCAGTGGACAGAAGCTGTAAGGACCTTGATATGTTAGCAGAAGCCCAAAGGGCATCAGGAAGGCTTAAATGTTATTGGAAGTTGAAGGGAAGGAGGAATTTGTTATACATTAGAGGAAAGCTTAGCAACATAATTATCTGCAATAATAGGGAAAGTAGAAAATGTACCTACTGAATCAGATGATCTTGCTAAGGAGATTTCCAGGCAGAGGTGACAAGTGCCACCTGGCTTCTTCTACCCTATCTGTAATAAAATGAGGAGAGAAAAGAGATGAACTAAAAAAACAAGATGTTAAATATAAATCAGCTAGGACTTCCTGGGTTCAAATATAAATTTATTTTCTCATTCCAAGCCTCTCTGGATGGTAGATGATTCTAAAATTAAGAAATGGCTATGGGCAAAGATGAAATCCAAGGGTGCTCTCAGGAAAACATGGTCTAAAGATGAAGATGTCACTGTAAAACCCTTTGTCAAGACCTCAGAATGATTTAAGGTGGTGTCATACAGACTTTTTCAAAAGGGCCCTCTTAAAAATCTTAAGGGTGTGCCTCACAGATTGTCTTTCATTAGAGATTAAATAGAGCTGCTAATATTTTCAAGGACATTTTTCCATAGCAGTTGTAAAGGTAGAGAAGGGCTAATCTCAACAAGATTTGTGGGTGTTAACTTTGGTATAATGGAGTGAGCCCCTAATATGACTCATAGAAAACTCACGGAGTTTTTAAGAGAATTGTACTGAAGAAGGCACTGTCAGCTTTGACTAAAAGGTACAGAAATAGTCTAAAATGAAGATGTATTTGAATCCCTGAATTTCTGAAGAGAGGAAGCAGGCCGAGAGAACTACTGCTCAGCTGTAAATGCAGGCTACACTTTTTGAACAAGGAAGCATAATTCATAGGATGAAACCAAGAACCCCTAGGGCAGAGGAAAGCCCTAGAGAGTCATTCATTCCCAGACAGTAAGACCAAGTCCTAAGCAAGCAACTGGCAACACTGGCTGGATTTCAGAGTTGTGGACTAGAATCTGCTATGTGCCTCTTGGTTCCCCCTTTGTAGAACGGAGTGTCTTTGGCAGTTATCCTATGCCTGTCCCACCATTGTATGTTGGGTGTTTATGTATGCAGGCATATGGTTTTTTAGTTTATAGATCTTCATATCAAGAGGAATAGTAATAAAGGATCCGTTCCCATGGAACTATACTCAGGGAGCCTCATCTGCACCTGGACTTGATTTAGATGATAAGGTCTTAGACCTTGAACCATAGTCTGGTGCCATGATTATAAAAATGAGACTTTGCGAAGATCTTGGAAGAGGGAATGAGTGCATTCTGCTTCTGAGAGGAATGTGAATAATTTGTGAGCGGCATCAGACTGGTGATTTTAAAACATGTCCACAAATTCTTTGATGCTCCTCCCATCTACAGGTGGAGTCTAATTTCCTTCCTTTTGAATAGGCTTGCTTTACTCTTCACAAACAGAATGCAGTGGAGGTGACTAAGGAAGTGACATGATTTCTGAGGCCAGGTCATAAGGCAGTGCAGCCTTTGGTATAATGGACAAAAGACACCTTTTTGTCTTTTGTGATTTAGCCACCTTGCTGTGAGGAATCCCAGACTACATGGAGAGGCCAAATATAGGTATTCTGGGTGACAGCCCCAGCTGAGGGCCCAGCCAACATCCAGTATCACCTGCCATGCCTGTGTCAGAGGAAGCCTTTGAAATGACTTTAGGTCCAGCGACTGACTATCACCATGTAAGGAACCTGGGGTGAGAGCTGCTTGCTGGTTTTTCATTGATAAATTGCTTGGTCAGAGTAGCTGTTAGTTTTGGTTGACAGTTCTTCTTCTTCTTTTTTTTCTTTTCTTGAACATTTTAATTGAAGAATATCATATATACAGAAAAGTGTACCAATCCTAAGTATCTAGCTTAACAAATTATCCCACAGTGAACACACATATGTTACCACCACCCATTTAAAAAAATAGGAAATTACTAGTACCTCACATGACTTGCATGTGCCCCCCTTCCAGTCACTACCTCTTTTCTCCTTTGCAAAAATCTTCCTTATCCTGACATCTAATAACATAGATTAATTTGGCTAGTTTTTAACTTTATTTAAGTGGAATCATATAGTAGGTGTTTTTTATATCTAGATTAGTATGCTAGCCTATTGAGATGAGCCATGTTGCTGTGCATGACCGTAGTATATTCATTTTTGTTACTGGATAGTATACTAGTGTATGAATATACCATAACTTATTGATGAACATTTGGGTTATTTCTTATTTTGATTATTATTGCTGTTAAAGTTGTACATGTTTTTTAGCGTACCTGCGCACACACACATAGGAGTAAAATTGCTGCATCGTAGGGTATGTATATATTCAACTTTAGGAGATAATGCCAAATGGTTTTTTTTAAAAGGCTATATATAACAATTATACTCCTACCAGGAGTGAATGCGAGTCCCAGTTACTTCACATAGTTGTTATTACCAGTCTTTAAAATTTTAGCCACTCTGGTGGATGGTAGTGTTATTTCATTTTAGTTTTAATTTGTATTTCCTCGAGGTTGAGAACTTTCCATATATTTATTGGCCATTTTGAAATTCTTTTTGTGTATATGTGTGTGTGACACTTAAGTCACTTGCCTATTCTTCTATAGGATTTTCTGTCATTTTGAAAAAAATTATTTGTAGGATTTCTTTGTATATTCTGCATATCAGCCCTTTATTGGTTATATAGGTTGAAAATATCTGTGGCTCTCCTGTTCACTCTTTTAACAGCATCTTGGTAAATAGAGGTAGTAGTTCAATGTATTCATCTTCTGTATGCAGTAATCTTTGTTTTCAGTTTAAGAATCCTTCCTTACTCTGAAAGATATGATCTTATTATATATTCTAGAAGTTTCCTTGTTTAACCATTTACATATAGCTCTAAAATCCACCTGGGATTGATTTTAGTATGGTGTGAGGTAGAAGTCAAATTTTATTTTTTTATATGATTACCCAGTTATCCAGAATCATTTCTTTTTTTAAGACTTTTTTTTTTTTAATGTATTTATTTGACAGAGAGAGACACAGCGAGAGAGGGAACAGAAGCAGGGGGAGTGGGAGAGGGAGAAGCAGGCTTCCCGCGGAGCAGGGAGCCCGATGTGGGGCTTGATCCCAAGACCCTGGGATCATGACCTGAGCCGAAGACAGACGCTTAACAACTGAACCACCCAGTCGCCCCCCCCAGAACCATTTTTAAAAACACTTTCCTTTCTCTAGTTCTATGCATGTTGCCTTTTTCAGAAATTAAATGCTGTAGGTGAGTGGGTCTGTTTCTGGATTCTCTCTTCTGTACTATTGGTCTGTTTATATGTCCTTGCACCAGTACCCTAGTATCTTAAATATTATAGTTGTATTGGTTGAAACTTACTTTATAGCCTAGCATGTGGTCAGCTTTGGAAAATGTTTCATGTACATTTGAAAAATAGATGTGTATTCTTAACTCGTTGGGTACAGTGGCTTGCATATGTCAATTGGTAAAATATTGTTTATTGTGGTTAGATCTTCAAATCCTTTAAAAAAATCTTACTTAATTTTAAGTTGCTTGGTATGTTAGGTACTGGTAAAGTAGCTACTGTGTTTGTATATTTGCCATTTCTCTTTTTATTTGTGTCAGTTTTTGATTTACATTAGTTTGAGGCTATATTATTAAGTGCCTAAAAATTTAGAACATTTTTATCTTTCTGGTAGAATTGGTCTACTTGTTATTATGAAACATTTTTATCTCTACTCATGCTTCATACCTTGAAGTCTATTTTGTCTTTTATCAATATGCTACACCAGCTTTATTTTAGTCAAAATTCATGTGGTATATCATTTCCCATGCTTTTACTTTCAACCTTTCTGTGTCTTATATTTATTTGAAGTATTACTCTTCTAGCAGCATTTCCTTGGGCTTTGTTTATCCAGTCTGCCAATCTTTGACTTTTAATTGTACCTTTTACATTTCATGTAATTACTCATATATTTCTGTTTAAATCAACATTTTACTATTTGCTTTTCCCTCCTCCTTTTCTGTTTTTAAATATGTCCAACAAAGAAAGTAGACATTTCCAGTAACCCAGGAAATTCAGTTAACTGGGGCCCCATCCTCTAAGTTTTTGATATAATCAAGGTTTTGCTGCATATATCTTCCTGTTGTATTTTCAAGAAAGAAAAGTACCACAATTTTTTTTTCTTCTTCTTTTTTTATTCTTATGTTAATCCCCATACATTACATCATTAGTTTTAGATGAAGTGTTCCATGATTCATTGTTTGTGCATAACACCCAGTGCTCCATGCAGAATGTGCCCTCCTCAATACCCACCACCAGGCTAACCCATCCTCCCACCCCCCTCCCCTCTAGAACCCTGTTTGTTTTTCAGAGTCCATCGTCTCTCATGGTTCGTCTACCCCTCCGATTTCCCCCGCTTCATTCTTCCCCTCCCGCTACCTTCTTCTTCTTCTTTTTTTTTTTTCTTAACATATATTGCATTATTTGTTTCAGAGGTACAGATCTGAGATTCAACAGTTTTGCACAATTCACAGCACTTACCAGAGCACATACCCTCCCCAGTGTCTATCACCCAGTCACCCCATCCCTCCCACCCCACCCCCCACTCCAGCAACCCTCAGTTTGTTTCCTACAATTAAGAATTCCTCATATCAGTGAGATCATATGATACATGTCTTTCCCTGTTTGACTTATTTCACTCAACATAATACCCTCCAGTTCCATCCACGTCGTTGCAAACGGCAAGATCTCATTCCTTTTGATGGCTGCATAATATTCCATTATATATATACCACATCTTCTTTATCCATTCATCTGTCGATGGACATCTTGGCTCTTTCCACAGTTTGGCTATTGTGGACATTGCTGCTATAAACATCGGGATGCACGTACCCCTTCGGATCCCTACTTTTGTATCTTTGGGGTAAATACCCAGTAGTGTAATTGCTGGATCATATGGTAGCTCTATTTTCAACTTTTTGAGGAACCTCCATACTGTTTTCCAGAGTGGCTGCACCAGCTTGCATTCCCACCAACAGTGTAGGAGGGTTCCCCTTTCTCCGCATCCCCGCCAATATCTGTCGTTTCCTGACTTGTTAATTTTAGCCATTCTGACTGGTGTGAGGTGGTATCTCATTGAGGTTTTGATTTGGATTTCCCCGATGCCGAGCGATATTGAGCACTTTTTCATGTGTCTGTTGGCCATTTGGATGTCTTCTTTGGAAAAATGTCTGTTCATGTCTTCTGCCCATTTCTTGATTGGATTCTTTGTTCTTTGGGTGTTGAGTTTGATGAGTTCTTTATAGATTTTGGATACTAGCCCTTTATCTGATATGTCATTTGCAAATATCTTCTCCCATTCTGTCGGTTTTCTTTTGGTTTTGTTGACTGTTTCCTTTGCTTTGCAAAAGCTTTTTATCTGGATGTAGTCCCAATAGTTCATTTGTGCCCTTGCTTCCCTTGCCTTTGGCGATATTTCTAGGAAGAAGTTGCTGCGGCTGAGGTCAAAGAGGTTGCTGCCTGTGTTCTCCTTTAGGATTTTGATGGACTCCTGTCTCACATTGAGGTCTTTCAACCATTTGGAGTCTATTTTTGTGTGTGGTATAAGGAAATGGTCCAGTTTCATTCTTCTGCATGTGGCTATCCAATTTTCCCAACACCATTTGTTGAAGAGACTGTCTTTGTTCCATTGGACATTCTTTCCCGCTTTGTCAAAGATGAGTTGACCACAGAGTTGAGGGTCCATTTCTGGGCTCTCTATTCTGTTCCATTGATCTATGTGTCTGTTTTTGTGCCAGTACCATGCTGTCTTGATGATGACAGCTTTGTAATAGAGCTGGAAGTCCGGAATTGTGATGCCGCCGGCTTTGCTTTTCTTTTTCAACATTCCTCTGGCTATGCGGGGTCTTTTCTGGTTCCATACAAATTTTAGGATTATTTGTTCCATTTCTTTGAAAAAAGTGGATGGTATTTTGATGGGGATTGCATTGAATGTGTAGGTTGCTCTAGGTAGCATTGACATCTTCACAATATTTGTTCTTCCAATCCATGAGCATGGAACGTTTTTCCATTTCTTTGTGTCTTCCTCAATTTCTTTCATGAGTATTTTATAGTTTCCTGAGTAAAGATCCTTTGTCTCTTTGGTTAGATTTATTCCTAGGTATCTTATGGTTTTGGGTGCAATTGTAAGTGGGATCGACTCCTTGATTTCTCTTTCTTCTGTCTTGTTGTTGGTGTATAGGAATGCCACTGACTTCTGTGCATTGATTTTATATCCTGCCACTTTACTGAATTCCTGTATGAGTTCTAGCAGTTTTGGGGTGGAGTCTTTTGGGTTTTCCACATAAAGTATCATATCATCTGCAAAGAGTGAGCGTTTGACTTCTTCTTTGCCAATTTGGATGCCTTTGATTTCTTTTTGTTGTCTGATTGCTGTGGCTAGGACTTCCAATACTATGTTGAATAGCAGTGGTGATAGTGGACATCCCTGCCGCGTTCCTGACCTTAGGCGGAAAGCTCTCAGTTTTTCCCCATTGAGAATGATATTCGCTGTAGGTTTTTCGTAGATGGCTTTTATGATATTGAGGTATGTACCCTCGATCCCTATACTCTGAAGAGTTTTGATCAAGAACGGATGCTGTACTTTGTCAAAAGCTTTTTCTGCATCTATTGAGAGGATCATATGATTCTTGTTCTTTCTTTTGTTAATGTATTGTATCACATTGATTGATTTGCGGATGTTGAACCAACCTTGCAGCCCAGGGATAAATCCCACTTGGTCATGGTGAATAATCCTTTTAATGTACTGTTGGATCCTTTTGGCTAGTATTTTGGTGAGAATTTTTGCATCCATGTTCATCAGGGATATTGGTCTGTAATTCTCCTTTTTGATGGGGTCTTTGTCTGGTTTTGGCATCAAGGTAATGCTGGCCTCATAAAATGAGTTTGGAAGTTTTCCTTCCATTTCTATTTTTTGGAACAGTTTCAGAAGAATAGGTATTAATTCTTCTTGAAATGTTTGGTAGAATTCCCCTGGGAAGCCATCTGGCCCTGGGCTTTTGTTTTTTGGGAGATTTTTGATGACTGCTTCAATTTCCTTAGTGGTTATAGGTCTGTTCAGGTTTTGTATTTCTTCCTGGTTCAGTTTTGGTAGTTGATACATCTCTAGGAATGCCTCCATTTCTTCCAGGTTATCTAATTTGCTGGCATAGAGTTGCTCATAATATGTTCTTATAATTGTATTTCTTTGGTGTTGGTTGTGATCTCTCCTCTTTCATTCATGATTTTGTTGATTTGGGTCATTTCTCTTCTCTTTTTGATAAGTCTGGCCAGGGGTTTATCAATCTTGTTAATTCTTTCAAAGAACCAGCTCCTAGTTTCATTGATCTGTTCTACTGTTCTTCTAGTTTCTATTTCATTGATTTCTGCTCGGATCTTTATTATTTCTCTTCTCCTGCTGGGTTTAGGCTTTATTTGCTGTTCTTTCTCCAGCTCCTTTAGGTGTAGGGTTAGGTTGTGTACTTGAGACCTTTCTTGTTTCTTGAGAAAGGCTTGTATTGCTGTATACTTTCCTCTTAGGACTGCCTTTGCTGCATCCCAAAGATTTTGAATAGTTGTGTTTTCATTTTCATTGGTTTCCATGTATTTTTTTAATGCTTCTTTAATTTCCCGGTTGACCCATTCATTCTTCAGTAGGATGCTCTTTAGCCTCCATGTATTTGAGTTCTTTCCGACTTTCCTCTTGTGATTGAATTCTAGTTTCAAAGCACTGTGGTCTGAAAATAGGCAGGGAATGATCCCAATCTTTTGGTACCGGTTGAGACCTGATTTATGACCTAGGATGTGATCTATTCTGGAGAATGTTCCATGGGCACTAGAGAAGAATGTGTATTCCGTTGCTTTGGGATGGAATGTTCTGAATATGTCTGTGAAGTCCATTTGGTCCAGTGTGTCATTTAAAGTCTTTACTTCCTTGTTGATCTTTTGCTTAGACGATCTGTCCATTTCAGTGAGAGGGGTGTTAAAGTCCCCCACTATTATTGTATTGTTGTCGATGTGTTTCTTTGCTTTTGTTATTAATTGCCTTATATAATTGGCTGCTCCCATGTTAGGGGCATAGATATTTACAATTGTTAGATCTTCTTGTTGGATAGATCCTTTAAGTAGGATATAATGTCCTTCCTCATCTCTTATTACAGTCTTTGGTTTAAAATCTAATTTGTCTGATGTAAGGATTGCCACCCCAGCTTTCTTTTGGTGTCCATTAGCATGGTAAATGGTTTTCCACCCCCTCACTTTCAATCTGGGGGTGTCTTTGGGTCTAAAATGAGTCTCTTGCAGACAGCATATCGATGGGTCTTGTTTTTTAATCCAGTCTGATAGCCTGTGTCTTTTGATTGGGGCATTTAGCCCATTTACATTCAGGGTAACTATTGAAAGATAGGAATTTAGTGCCATTGTATTGCCTGTAAGGTGACTGTTACCGTATATTGTCTGTGTTCCTTTCTGGTCTATGTTGCTTTTAGGCTCTCTCTTTGCTTAGAGGACCCCTTTCAAGATTTCCTGTAGGGCTGGTTTTGTGTTTGCAAATTCCTTTAGTTTTTGTTTGTCCTGGAAGCTTTTTACCTCTCCTTCAATTTTCAATGACAGCCTAGCTGGATATAGTATTCTTGGCTGCATATTTTTCTCATTTAGTGCTCTGAATATATCCTGCCAGTCCTTTCTGGCCTGCCAGGTCTCTGTGGATAGGTCTGTTGCCAATTTAATGTTTCTACCCTTGTAGGTTACATATCTCTTCTCCCGAGCTGCTTTCAGGATTTTCTCTTTGTCTATGAGACTTGTAAGTTTTACTATTAGATGTCGGGGTGTTGACCTATTTTTATTGATTTTGAGAGGGGTTCTGTGTGCTTCCTGGATTTTCGGGCCTGTTTCCTTCCCCAAATTAGGGAAGTTCTCTGCTATAATTTGCTCCATTATACCTTCAGCCCCTCTCTCTCTTTCTTCTTCTTCTGGGATCCCAATTATTCTAATGTTGTTTCGTCTTATGGTATCGCTTATCTCTCGAATTCTGCCCTCGTGATCGAATAGTTGTTTATCTCTCTTTTTCTCAGCTTCTTTATTTTCCATCATTTCATCTTCTATATTACTGATTCTCTCTTCTGCCTCATTTATTCTAGCAGTTAGTGCCCCCATTTTTGATTGCACCTCATTAATAGCCTTTTTGATTTCTACTTGGTTGGATTTTAGTTCTTTTACTTCTCCAGAAAGGGTTTCTCTAATAACTTCAATATTTTTTTCAAGCCCAGCTACTATCTTTAAAGTGATGATTCTGAACTCTAGATCTGACATCGTACTAATGTCCGTATTGAGTAGGTCCCTGGCAGTCGGTGCTACCTCTTTTTCTTTTTGTTGAGGTGATTTTTTCCATCTTGTCATTTTGTGCAGAGGAGAATAGATTAATGAGAGAACAAAATGCTAGCAGAGTAACAATGTCCCCAGAAAATATACTCTAAACAAATCAGAAAAGACCTGAAGCAGTGGGTAAAGAAAGGGAAAGAGAGAAAAAAGAGAAAGAAAAAAAAGAAAAAGATAAAGATAAAAACAAAAACAAACAAAGCAAAACAACAACAACAACAAAAAAACCAGAATGTGATCAAATATGATCAGGCTGGTATATAGATCAGCGCCACACACTAGATTTGGGGTGTATTTTGGTCTTTTAGAAGAAAGTGCCTCCCAAAATTTTAAAGAAAGAAAAACTTATATATGTACGAAAATAAGGGTTGATATGATGAAGGGATGGAATATGACTGTAAAGATGGAAATTATAAAAAATTTTATAAAAGGAATTGATAAGAAGTTGTTTGAAAAAAGAAAGAAGAGGATTTAAAAAAAAAAAAGGGAGAGGATGTGATTAGGCAGGGGAATAGAAAACACCATATACTAGAGATTTAGGGTATATTTTAATCTGTTAGAAGAAACTATCTCAAAATTTTAAAGAGAGAACAACTTATATATATAAGCCAAAAATACTGGTAACTACTATGAAGGGATAGAATATGACTCTAAAAATGAAAAATAAAAATGTTTTTTTAAAAAAAAGGGATTGATAAGATGTTGGTTGAAAAAGGGAAAAAGAAAAATTCAAAAAGAAAAAAAAAAAGAAAAAAAGACAGTTAAAAAAAAATTCACTTTGAAAGACTAAAGAATCATGGTAAAAAAGCCATGAATTCTATGTGCATTATTCCCCTAGCGCTGGCGTTCTGCCGTTCTCATTGATCGGTAAACTTGGTCTTGGCTGGCTGTTCTTGCTGATCTTCTGGGGGAGGGCCCTGTTGCCGTGGTTTCCAAAAGTCTTTGCCGGAGGCAGAATTGCCCCGCCCTTGCCTGGGGGAGGCTAAGTAATCTGCTTGGGTTTGTTCTCCGGAGCTTTTGTTCCCTGTGAGCTTCCTGTACAGCTTTGGAGGCGGAGAGTGAAAATGGCGGCCTCCCAATCTCCGCCCCCGTAGGAGCCGAGAACTCGGGCCCCGCTCCTCAGTGAGCCCCCAGAGAAAAGCCGTCAGTCACTCCCGTCTCCCCGGTCTCCGGCCGCACTCCGTGCTCACCCGGCCTGTGACCGCGCGCCTCTATCTCTGGCACCGGACCCCGGGTGGAGTCTCCAAACCCAGCAGATCCCTGCGGTGCGCTCCCGCGCGGCTCCTCCCGGGGGAGGAAGGTGAGTCTCCCCGGATCTGCTGCTTGTTGGGTCCCTGCTGGAGGAGCAGGGGCCCGACTGTGCCCCTGATCATGGTTTATGGCAACCCCGAGCTGAGAGCCTGCGCCTGGGCTCCGCCTCTGCAGCCGGCTTCCCTGCTCTGTTACCTGGGAGCTCTGCCACACTCAGGCACCCCCGGTCTTTCTGTGTCCCCGAGGGTCCTGAGACCACACTGTCCCACAAGGTTTCCACCCCCCACTTAGCCACCGGAGTGATGTCCCTCGGCGGAGCAGACTTTTAAAAGTTCCGATTTTGTGCTCCGCGGCTCTATCACTTGCCAGAAGCGGCCGACGGAGGCCCCTCCCCCGCCGTCTATCCTCCCGAATATCGCCTCAGATTCACTTCTCCGCCCGTCCTACCTTCCAGAAAGTGGTCGCTTTTCTATTCAGAGAGTTGCTGCTATTCTTTTCTTCGATCTCCTGTTGAGTTTGTAGGTGTTCAGAATGGTCTGATCCCTATCCAGCTGAATTCCTGAGACCAGACGAAATCCAGGTCTCCTACTCCTCCGCCATCTTGCTCCGCCCCCCAGTACCACACTTTTTAAGTGTGTGTATTTTTAAAAATTAAAGTATAAAAAATATATACAGTTGACTCTTGAAACAGCCCAGGGGTAGGGGCACAAACCCCTATGCAGCTAAAAATTCGTGTGTAACTTTTGGCTCCCCAAAAACTTTATGAATAACCTATTGTTCCCTGGAAGCCTTGCTATAACATAAACAGTCAATTAACACATATTTTGTATGTTACATGTATTATGTACTGTATTATTACAATAAAGTAAGCTAGAGAAAAATGTAATTAAGAAAATCGTAAGGAAGAGAAAAGACATATACAATACTATACTGTATTTATCAAAATAATCCACATATAAGTGGACCCACACAATTTAAACTGGTGGTGTTCAAGGGGTCAAGTGTATATTATATATAACTATGTTTATTTAATATATAGTTAAATTTAAATATATATATGATATATATTTAGTATTTATATATTATTTTTATATATTTATATATAATTATATATAATTTTTATTATTTAAATATCTATATTTTTATATCTGATATATATTTATATATCATATGTATATGTCATATGTATATGATATATACTTTTTTAGCTTTAATTAGAATCAGATATAGCAAAGGATATGGAGGAAAAGGGAAAGGAAAGGCCCTTCTTCTCTGCAGTTTTCCAGCCAGGGGGAATCCAGCTGAGATGGCACAGTAAGGAAAGCTGCCGGTCAGGCATGAAAGGTTCAAACCTTCATCAAACCTTAAGGTAGTGAACCTAGTCCCCATGAGACTGGAGCCTGTATGCCCCTGAGTCTCTTATCGCACCTGGAATCAGTATCCCAGCCCTGACAGGATACCCATCATAGACTGGAAATTTAGGTTTTCCACTCACAAAATAGAAGTTGGTGTTACCATCTCTATGAGTCAGGCTTCCCCAGAGAAAAAGAACCAATTGGAGATACAGATACAGCTGTAGATGATTTATTTTAAGGAATTGGCCCACACAATTGTGGAGACTGGCATGTCTAAAATGCGCAGAGCAGGTCAGCAGGCTGAAAACTGACGCAGGAGTTGATGCTGCAAAAGACATCATATATGTCTTTTCCTTATGATTTTCTTAATTACATTTTTTTCTCTAGCTTACTGTATCTTGGTCTTGAGGCAGAATTTCTTCTTCAGACAATCTCAGGGTTTGCTCTTAAGATCTTCAACTGATTAGATGAGCCCCACTCACATTTTTGAGGGTAATTATAAACTGGCGGCTAACCCAATCTCTACGCAATACTTTCACAGCAACACCTAGATTAGTGTTTGATTAAATAACTGGGTCCTAGAGGCTGGCCAGATTGACACATAAAACTAACCATCTACTATATGTAACACCAATCAGTGTAGAAGAAGTAAAGCCACAGGTATTTTTAATAGCATTATTGCCTACGAGATAAGAGAAATGACCACTTGGGGGGGGGGCAGGGCGGGTAGTAGTGAAACCTGGGAAAGAGACCCATGGAGCGGCCATTCTGGGTCAGGCATTGTAAAGGGTTTGTGTAGTCGTATCAAGAAGAATTCACAAGCATGTTAATTCCATTATTCTTCATCATGACTTTCTCACCTTCAACTGGCAAGTATAAAAGGGACGGATCAGAGAGAAACCATTGGAAATGTTGCCACTGGGGAGAACATACTCAACATATAGCACTGTTACACAAATGACCATCCCAAATTAAAAGGACGTATCAGCATGTCTCTGTCATGCTTCTCTAAATTGATATCTGTCTCTTTATATGTATCAGTCTGTCTGGCTCTCTATAGTATATGATTGACCTCTCCATCAACCTTTTTTTATTTCATTTCTTTCCTCAGTTGTCCTAAAAGGAATTTTAAAAGTCATTTTTGTTTCAGTTGTGTAAATGAGATCTAACCTCCTGGGAAAGGATAGTTCTCTTACTGCTAACTACTCTATAGCTAGAACTATATGCATCTACAGACAGATGCAGCTCCAGATCCTGAAGAGAGTCTGGTAGACACCCTGCCTTGGGAGCAGTGTACCGATGGAATTGAAAACTCACTGTCCTCCGCAGCCGCGAGGACTGCGCAAACGCCTGGTATCATGAATCCACAACCAGAGGGGCGCTGTGTTTTTTACAAGGGAGGGAAAGGGCTGCAGCCCGCGAGTGCAAGCAGCTGCTGTTTGTTGTCTTCTACTGTGAGAGCACCTTTCTGACAGGTTCTCAGGCTTGAATCTGAGGTCAGAACAGGCTTACAACAGGAACCCCCTTTGCACCGACAGCTGCTCTGTTAGTCAGTGCACTGACTTCAGCTCCATGGCTTCTGAAGAATGTTTAATAGTTTTCTCACTACCAAAAGTTATCTCGTAGAAAGCTGTAATCGTGTGTTTTAACTGGTTTTGTTTTTTCGCAAGAGATTATAATGCCCCCCCCCCCCCAAATCCGATGAAATTTTTGTCCCTGGCCTGCTCTTGTGTGCTTTACCTAACAAGTTTATCAATTTTATCTAATTGTAACTGTTACTATTCAATCTTCTCTTTATTATTATCTGGGAATAGATAATTTGCCTTCCAGAACTAGTCCGCTCTCAAGAGAGGCCCTATCATTGTATTGAACAGCTGGTTCTTATAGCAGAGAAACTCCCCATGGAGGAGGTAGGAAGAAATCCACTAGTGAGAACTGGGATGTCTTTGTTGGTGCACTTTCTGTGATGGTTATTTTGCCATGTGGTGATGAGGTTCCAGCCCATTTGGATCTTTTTTATTGTATTTTTTAAGGTTTTATTTATTTATTTTGCGAGAGAGAGATGGAGAATGCAGTTGTGCGAGGGAGGGGGAGAGAGAGAATCTCAAACAGACTCCTTGTGGAGTGCAGAACCCAACGTGGGGCTGGATCTCACAACCAGAGATTCTGACCTGAGCGGAAATCAAGAGTCGGGCACTCAACCAACTGAGCCACCCAGGCGCTCCCCAGCCCCTTTGAATCTTGACACCAGAATATTCCATAGGAAAAACATTTCTACCTGTACATGAAAACTATTTCATGTCATTCTCTTGCCAAGTAGAGTGTGGTGACATTTCTGTTTCCAATGGAAATATGTTTGTTCCTATTCTCCATTTATATGGTATGTAGCTCATTGATGATGAGCTGGATATTAGAAGGCTGGGTAGGAAGAGAAAGAAAGTAGGCTTACTAAAAATGTAGTTTTCTTTCTAATATTCCATGTTAAGTCCATCATGATAATATATCCCAATTTGAATGAATAAATTTTATCTGTGATCTTAGAAACTGCTGAAAATAATCTTAACACGTTTTGAAAGTAAGTATTTTTAAATGGTTTGATTTTAAAATATGGGCTATGTAATATATAAAATTCACTTGGGGAAAGGGAGGCTGGGAACATGTCAAAGGGATGGACAGTTATTTTCCAGAGTTGATAAGCTAGGTTTTTTTGAAATCTGTATTACTATTAAAAGTATATTATCATATGTATCAAGGTGTTTTCAGCATTTACAATGCTTTCAGCTGCAATTAACAGAAAACCTCACTTTAACTATCTTAAACAATAAGGGAATTTATTAACCAGCATAACAAAGAATCCAGAGATGGGGCAGTAATTTAGTTGTGAAAAGAGCCCTAGGTCCTCCTCTTTGTAACTCTAGTCTAACCAGGCCCTCCTACCCAGACAGGTTATACTCAGGCTTGATCTCTTACGGTTACAAAGTGGCAGTGGATGTCAGGCATCACATCCAGAATTGACAACTTACAGATGCAGAAAAGCAGGCCTCTCTTTCTTGCGTCTTCTTTAAGCGTAAGAAAACTTTCCTAGAACTTCCCCTGCAGATATTTTTTCATATATTATGGCCAAAATTTCATCACATGCCTAGGTATAAAACAGTCATGGACTCGGGGAGAGACCACCATAACTGATTCAGACACTATCTTCTAAGGCTCACTGCAAAATTAACAGGGTTCAGTGCAAACTGAAAATGTGGTGCCCAAGCCAGGGGGTAGGGAAATTAATCTACTCTTCCCTTGAGCCCACCACCCCACTCCACACAGGGGAGGGCAACCATGAGGGATTGCTGCCTGCCTGCCAGGATGCACAGAGATACCTCTATTGTGCATGAGTGGAAGGTGCCAGCCAGTTAACCCATGGGACGTGGCACCATCAGCTTGAGGTAGGAATGACAACCTACTCTCCTTGCACTGAGATTCTTAAGAGTAGGTGTCCAATCTACGCATGTGCTCAGGCCCCCATTATGGACTGTGGGTGACAGTGAAACATGGGCTTTCCCCACCCATCTTGGGATGGAAGAAGGTAGCTGAGGGCTACCTTCACATGTAAGCCAGGGCTCCAGTCCATGCACCATTGTTCCATCATATTTCACTTATAAAACACAAATGCAAAGATAAAGTTCTTAAGAATTTCAGGTCAGCGGCCACAGAGCATTAAACCGCAAGCACAGCGCCTTTTGGTGCATGAGGCCCTGAGTGACTGCACTGGTCATACTCTTACTAAGTATCATACTTACTAAGGTCATACTCTTACTCCTACTAAGCTAAGATCTCCTTGGGATTGGGACTATAGCCAGCCACCCTGACAAATATCAGGGTGGCTTCCTGAACATTCAAAATGGGGCTTTGTCAGAAAGGAAGAAATGGAAGTGAGAGAGAAGAGTAGGTAATAAGTTGGGAATCAACAGTGTCTGCTGTAAGATGCCATGACCAGAGAAAATGCAGTGGTTTGGAATATTAGCCCCAAAGTACAACTCACAAGGGCAGATGTCTGAATTCACATTGGATACTCCAGGATGGTTAGCGGCAAGGATTTATTTATTTAACATTGGTTAGCACTTGTCATTTAGTCTGATAAGGAAAAGCCCCTACACTCAAAATTTTACTTCAGATAGCACAAGACATTTATTCTAACTATATTAGTAAAGATACTTTTAGATTTTTGTGAAATTATTCTTATTTTCACTCATATATCTAAGACACTTAATTATTGTTACATATATTACAGTTTACAGATAAATCTTATTACTATATTACCTAGGTCATTTTGAAAGAATTACCAGGTAACTTTTTTCAGTAAAGGTTTTGCTAGAGAATTATGCCCTAATGTCCTAACACATTTTATATAATGAGTTAACTTCTTATGCTTATCATCCTTGGGAGAATTGAGAAGAAAGTCATTGAAGTCATTTTCTGTGGGGCTTAATTGTCTGGTGAACCCCAGTTGAGAAAGGCTGCCAGAGAAATACGTTGAAGACCAGGGACTTTGTTTAATTCAAGCTCCTTAAAAATAAAGATCACCACCAAAAAATTAAGTAAGCAGATGTTTTATTGATAATATAAAAGTATTGTTTGAAAGAATGTATGAAGTATGAAAACTTTTATAGTTGTACCCTTGGGGTAGAAGAATGAGATCAAGAAGATGAAATAAGGAAACGCTAATCAAATTTTATGATCATATCCAGTATTTTATTTTTAGTTGGTGATTCCATTAAGTCAGACTCCCTCCCATCCCAGAGACTTGGTGTTTGTTGACAAATCATTTCCCATCAACAAAATGAGAGCCATAAAAAATGATTGTTTTGTCATTTGAGGAGAACAACAATTATTGTGAACTAGCCCTTATGTAAATATATTATGCCAAGAACTATAATACACATATTATTATACTATATAATATCTGATCTTAAGAGATACCTGAGAAGGTGGAATTCAAGGATAATATTTAATAAAATATAATTGTGGTGACAGGATCTGTATTAAAATTTAGGGGTTTGTTTTTGCTTCCAGAGTTCAACCAAACTACTACTTTATATTGATTCGTCGATGTAATTTTTTTACTCGGCTACTGATGGTCAAGCACAAGCAAGCTTATCCTGCCCTGTTTGATTTCCTACTCTTTGTCAACTCATAAGGATAAGAGAAAATAAGTATCGGGTACCAAAATCAGACAAAAGTGTCACCAAAAAAGAGAACTACAGACTAATATCGCTCATGAACTTGGATGCAAAAACCCTTAACAAAATGCTAGCATTCCAAAAATAATTTTTTTAAAACAAGTTCATTCCAGAGTCTGCTGGTTGGTTTTCATGGAGATCTTGTACGTGTTTTATGTTTATTCCCAGGTATTTTATCTTTTTGTTGTTATTATTGCCAGTGGTGTCTTATTCTAATTTTTGTTTGCATATTATGAAGACTGCTTGATTTTGTATTAAATTTGTATCTAATTGCCTTCCTAAATTTATAGTTTGTATTACTTATTGTTTTGATTGTTTTGGATTTTCCAGGGCCACCATCATCTGTGAACAAAACATATCTGCCCCCTTCCTAATTTTTATGCTTTTTATTTCTGTTTTCTAAATACATTGGCCAGAATGGCACTTCTGGGGAGAACATAACTTACAGGAGTATGCCACACTGGAAATGTAAACTACAATAAAAATACAGTGTTCCTATAAAATATTAGAGGAATGGCCAACTCTCTTGAATCTTTCTTAATAAAATTTCTTTTTAAATGCAAAACTACAGAAAATAGTATAACAGCTGCCTGAATGTCCACCACCTAGAATTAACAGACTCTGACATTTTGGTGGTTGTGGTGGTGGTGATTTTACTTCAGACTTCCTTTTAATCAAAGAAACAGATATCAGTAGATTAAAAAAAATGGAAGTCCCCTTTTATATAGTTGGGTGAAGCTAAACTGAAACAAATCCCAGAATTCTACTGGCTTACCACTATTTCTCACTCACATGAGCACTGCCATGTAACTATTCCTGGTTGGTAGCTGGCATTTCATGTGGGGATATAAAGAGCCAGACTCTTTCCATTTTAGGACTCTACCACCTTCAGCACATGGTTTCCAAGGTCATAGTGCTCATGCATAATAAGCAGATGGAAAAGCAAAGAGAGATTGTGGAAGGCGCTCCCACTGTTTAAGGTCCTTGGTCTTCATGTGACAATGCCTCATTTCTGTTCATATTCCATTAGTGAGGAAAAGTCACAGGACCACATCTAGATGTAAGGGTGCTTGGAAATAAAATCCTTGGCCTCCTGGCAACAGCTTATGAAGAGGGCATACAAATCTTTGATGAACAGCTAGTTTTCTCTGGTATCTTTACTTTGTTCAGCTTCCTTGTACTATTTATATTTACCTTTCTCTCCAGAGGCGGCTACCATCTTGAATGTGTAGCATATACTTCAGGTTCTTATATTTTTGCTATGTGTATACATAACCATAAAAAATACATACTACTTTATATGTGTTTTTGTTTGTGTTTAATTTTGTGTCACTTTGTAACATTTTGATCAACATGTTTTTGAAATCTAAGAATCTACATTGAGATCTAGTTCATTCATTTTAACTGCAATATAAATTCCATTCTATAAATATATCCCAGTTATTATTTATACTTTTCCCTATTGATGAACCTTTAGGTGGTTTCTAATTTTTAATTATTTATGAACATTATGAACATTAGCATTCTTTATACATGTCTCCAGGGACAAATGCATTTGTTGCCTGTTATTACCTGGAAACTTAAATGTTGGGTTGAAGACTGTGTATACATATTCTATTTTATTAGATACTGCCAAATTACACTCTAATGTTTTTACTCCATTTTACACCCAGAGTTTATGGTGGTCCACATTTTCTCACGTACTCACTAAACTTGAGGAAATTTTTAGACTTTATTTTGACAGTCTAATGTGGGATATTTTGATCTGCTTTTTCCTAATCTCTATAAAGTGATATTAAACATCTTTTTCATGTCTGTTGGCTGTTGAGGTCCCTCTCCCATGAATTGACTGTTCATAGTCTTCATGCATTTTTTATTTGATAGTTTACCTTTTTCTCACTGATTTATAGTTTTTGTGTATTCTGCATATTAATTCCTTCCTACATGTGTTACAAATTCCCTCTTTTCAGTTTATCTCATATTTTACCTTTTTCACAGTAACTTGTCATGCAGGGGTTTTAAATTTTGATATAGTCAGCTGTGCTATCTTTTCCTTTATGAGTTGCTGTGTAGTCTTAAAACATGGCCCCCAAACCCTTTGACATTCCTCCATCAAGAGAGTCTGTATCTCCCCTTAACACTGGGCTAAGTGATTCCTTGAATAATAGAATATAGCAGAGGTGACACTGTGCCAGATGTGGGGGCCCAGGCTTTAAGAAACCGGCCTTTTCCACTTCCTGTTTCTTAGGATGTTTTTAGAATATAGCCATCATACTGTGAGGGAGCCCAAACCCTGCAGAAAGGTACACGTAGACAAGAACCAACAGCCAGTACTAACTTGCCATCTACATGAGTGAGCCACCTTGGAAATGGATTCTCTAGTTACGGTCAGACCATCCCAGTGACATGGCATGGAGCAGAGATGAGCTGTCCGTGCTGAGCCTTGCCCATATTTCAGATTCTTGAACAAAATGAATGATTGTTGTTCTTTGAAGTCACTGAGTTTTAGGGTAATTTTGTTATGCAGCTGGAATAATAGTATTTTGGGTCTTATCTGGAAAAGCCTTTCCTACCCCGAGGTCAAACAGACATTTCCCTTGTGTTTATTGTATTCAAAACTTGATTTTTCATTTTGTAATATATCTGCAACTTATTTTTCTTATTGTAATAAGAAATAGAATTTAACATTTTAATCATTGCAAAGTATACAATTTAATGGCATTTAATATATTTACAGTGTTATGCAACCATTACCACTGTCTAATTCCAAAAGTTTTCATCACCCCAAAGGAAACCCTGTACCCATTAGGTAACTTATTTTTATGTATGGTTTGACATAGGGATCTAATTTTTTTTTCCAGATAAATAGCCAATTTTCCTAGTATGATTTATTGAATAGCCCATTCTTTCTTTCACAAATGTAAAATGCTTTCTCTATTTTTTTTTTTAAGATTTTATTTATTCATTCATTTAGAGAGAAGGGGAGAGTGTGAGTGGGGGGAGGAGCAGAGGGAGAGAGAGAATCTCAAGCAGACTCTGCTCCGAGCACGGAGCCTGATGCGGGGCTCAATCCCATGACCCTGAGCTCATGACCGGAGCTGAAATCAAGAGTCAGATGCCCAACTGATTGAGCCACCCAGGTGCCCCAAAATGCTTTCTCTATTGTATACCAAGTTTCCTACATATAGTTAGGTGTTCTCTTAAGGGCTGTTTATTCTTCTCAGTTCTCTCTAATATTTATAAAATATATTGCTTTATTGGCCAGGCTCTATCATCTCTTTAGTTCTTGTGTGTTTGTGTGTATTCTTTTCCCTAATAAGCTATAACAGATCTCTGAATGGCCTTCCACGTGACCAGGATGCTAGACTTTGCAAAATTACATACTGGCTCCATTGAAACTTACTATGCTTTATACATTTTGATAGTTTACCTTTGGTGTAAAGTCGTATGTTCTTATGCAGATCAATCTAACTATATTATTAATAAATGTGCTTTGATAGTAATAGTCATATGTTGATTTGAAATTTTGTGTTTGGCAAGATCGTGGCTTTAAATAGGATTATTTTTAAGTGTTTAATACATACCTTACTACTGTTCCACACTGACCTAAGCCAGTGTGGTCATGCCCTGTTTTTAGCAAAATCTCAAGACAAATTCTAAAAGCAAGTATCAGACAAATTCTGTTGCACATATGGACACATATATAGAGATTTATTAACCAAATATTAACAAGCAGGCACAAGGCAGTTTTTGGAACCTGAGGAAACCCCATCTCTGAGTCCTCAGAGAGGCTTTGACCAACATGGCAGAAAGGGGTCACATAAGGGAAAATTCTGCTCTCTTCATACCAGCAACTGGCAAATAGAATCCTCCACATTCATGGCTGGATAGAGAAGTATTTAATTTAAAGGGGGGCATCATCCATAAGGGAAAAGGATCCATGCTCTAGTGAATTCCTATGCTTTTTTTATGAAAGGCTGGGGCAAGTTGTTAAAATACTGTTTAGCCAGTCCATATTTTGCAAATGCTTTTTATTTAAAAAATGGGGCCCTATTTTTAATATTCATGCTAGTTATAGCCCACTGTTTTCACCAGTGAGACCTTCTCTGACATTTAATGTAGTAATTAGCCAAGGTGCAGTTGTCTACATAAATATAGACAACAGAGGCACTTATAGTAGCCACCCCTAGAATATGGATTTTTATTATGACTACAATTGACCACCCTCTGAAATGTATATATTTTAATATGTCAAAGTAAGTTGCAGACATCATGATCAAGTATAGTCAGTATTTTTTTAAGTAAAAATATTTCCTAAAAGAGAAATACAAATATCAGTTCTGCCTACAAACTTTATGTAGGCTTTTAATCCATTCTGAATGTATGGAAAGAGGTCCATTTTAATGAAACAAAACAGTCTTTCTTGGAAATGTTAGTTCCCACCAGATCATTGCCAGCCTCAAATTCTGTTGTATCTTGGTATGATTCTCAGATTTTTGAAGCTTTATAACAATACTAATGTTAGAAAAATCAATTGCTGTTAGTAACTTAAAATTTTGGATACAAATCTTCGAGATGCTTTATTGCTTAGTTTGTTAAAGTAGAAATTAGGACTTACATAAGTGTTTATAAATAGTAAGGTTTTGCTTCTGTGCATAGAATGCTGAGGAATCTAAAAATAAAATTGTCAAAAATAATGTCATAGCCCATAAATAAAATAATTTGGAAATATGTGTTATCCGTAAAAATTAGTTGTATTTATTCTTTTCTTCATTTCTTATGTCTGTTGTCACATAGCACATTCTATAACAGTACGACAGGCACGCAGCTGCCTTCACAGCCATTGCCAGTGCTGGAGATTTTTCTAGGCCTTTAGCACTCTTCTTTCATCTGTAAGGACAGGCAAGGCAGCTGTCTTTATGTACTGGTGTGGTGTTGGCATGGTTTGCTAAGGCAGCTGCTGGTCTGACTTCACAGCTGGGGAAATAGCACTTGGTATTAGCAACAAAATTTAACAGAAGTATGAAAAAGACAATTGGCAGGGGGAAGTCTTTTAATCTTAGATCTTGGCCAGTTCAAATGAAATGGGGCTATTGATTCCTCCTAAAAATATAGGTAATTAATGGAAGGATATTGAAGTAGTTTTAATTGAGTTTCCTGGTAGCCTTTTCTTTTCTTTTTTTTCTTTTCTTTCTCTCTTTCCTTCTTTCTTTCTTTCTCTGTTTCTCTCTTTCTTTCTCTTTTTTTCAGAATCTCCCCTTCCTGACTAATTTAGGACTGGGACATACAACTGTGGGTTTTTTGTTTGTTTTATTCAAAAGTGGGCTACAGAGTCAAACCTTTTATCTATGGACAGCATATGACGGGTTTTTTATATATTAACTATGGCTATAATACCTTATTAGAAAATTTAAGAATATTTATTAATTTTTTAATTTTTATTTATTTATTTATTTATTTATTTATTTAAGATTTTATTTATTTGCGAGAGAGACAATGAGAGACAGAGAGCATGAGAGGGAGGAGGGTCAGAGGGAGAAGCAGACTCCCTGCTGAGCAGGGAGCCCGATGTGGGACTCGATCCTGGGACTGAAGGATCATGACCTGAGCCGAAGGCAGTCGCTTAACCAACTGAGCCAC